>NC_056736.1:377294234-377401734 GCF_019279795.1 Protopterus annectens
AAGCCTAAAATAATGAGGGAACAAAGGCCCAACAATAGGGGCAGGTTTTAAACATTTATTTTATAAACTTAGAAAGTCGCTAGAATACTTGGATTTCTGTCATGGTGCATTTTCTGAAGGATATGAAGTGTGAAACAAATCAATTCTCATTGATTTGCTGCCAGAAAACCTTATATTTTATGAGAAATAGATCAAAATTCTGAGACAAAAATCTGGCCATTCTGTGAAAAATCTGGACAGTTGAGAGATATGCTTGCTTTCATTTCTGAATATTCTAGTACGTGCCTGTTTAAATGCTTAATTATAATTTGAACAACAAGAACCTCTAAAAATGATTTGTCTGTAGGTAATATGTTATTTATGTTGTCAGCCAAACCCAACTAAAAACATACAATTAATCAGTCAGACAAGCAACTATCAGTCTTTCTCACAGTCCTACAATACTATAATATAATAATTATGAAAAAGAGGGAATCTGCAGCCTATTTCTCCCAAGCAGAAATTAATGATGTTTCATTTTTAGTCTTGTAATCTCCTTACACACTCAGCTTCTATGATCTAATGTTTTGTAAGCTTCCTTTGGCTTTCATTTTGAACTACCTGCTACCTCCCAAGTGCTGGGAATGTGGCATGCTACATAATAGAGTCAGTCTCTAGTTCTTACTTAATATTTAAAAGTCAGCTAAGTCAATATACAAGCAAAAGCTGTGTGCAACCATTCTCCTGGGAATTTGTTTCCTTTTATTAAGGGCCTGTTATCTAAAAACCCATTAAGATTTTTATTGACATGATTCAGTGACAAATGTCATGTTGCATATGACTATTACACAGAAAAAGGCATGGCCACCTCCAGATTCAAAATCTCCTGCACAGCAGAACAACAGAAGAGAATGTTACTGCACACCAAGAGGTGCTGTGCTGTACATATGCAAATGAGCTATAAATCATGATAAAATGTATTGCAGCACAGAAGCAGCAATAAGGTGCACCAAAGAACTCTTCAAAACAAATTTACACCACAGTTAAAGAGAAGCACAAATGAGAGTGAGATAATTCACTGTGCCAAAGTCGCTGTGTTACAAAAGTGCAAACAAACCCACACACACACACACACACACACACACACACACACACACACACAAAATGCCTCTCCATTTTGCATTTAGTCCTAATTTAATCTAACTTTTTGTTCTTCTATCTCTATAGTGCCAGGTGCAATCTGTGGATAGAGTGCAAAGCATGCCACACAATATGTCTTTGTCAAAACGTATGTATTAGCTCATGTATCATACAGTCATTATCAGTTTCCTATTTATACAAGTACTGGAAGCAGACAATGGACAATCGGACACAGAGAATTTAACCTTACACCCCTCTGTTACTGTATATATATATATATATACCACGTCCAATGTTTCATCAACTTATAAAATATTTATTTATAAATCAGGGCTGTGTATTTGAGACTGCTCACACTGTAAAAATCAAAAGTTCATTCATCTTCAAGCAAATACCATATGAGTAGTTAGGGCATAACCAGGTAATCATTGTCATTGTATGTAACTACCTCTCAGTGCCTATCATACTGCTAAGGTGCAAGATATCCAGTCTGCCATGCTGTCAATCCCTGGAATTTTTTTTCCACTTTCACAGAGCACCATCTTGAGCGTGAATACCTACGGCATTAAGAGCCACCTTGTTAAAAACATTTTGCACTCTTCTGAACAAGCACAGTACAAACAATCTATCCATGGTGCACCATTAAAAGGAACAGTATGAGATTAACATTTATTGCCCTCTATGTTGTATCAAGCAGCAGCTGTTTCAGAATTACCCATCAGACAGTACAGTGGACCTGATTTAACTGAAATGTTAGTTACTATGTGTTAGCTAAGCTTGCATGGAGATGAAACACGGTCAAATTATTATGGGATGAACTATAGCTATTGGAGTGATGTTCATTTCATGTTTTGCAACTTAATGCACTGCATTCTAAAGTACTGTGACAGCACTGATCTCAGAGTTTATCTAGGCAAGGAAAACTTGGGAAATTCAATGGAGGTTAGCTTTGCAAGTTTTAGCAGGTTTTTCTTTTAGAGCTAGTGAAAGAAATTGGCTGATGAGATTTAATGTCTTGGAGGATGCTTGGCAAAGATAAGAAATGAAAACCAAAATGAATGAACAAATTTAGAAAGATAGCGGGTGGTGGTGTGGCCAAGATGGCAAACTGCTAACAGCACAAAGTCTTAGCTCTGCTTTATTTTATTTTTTCTGACAAGATTTTATTATACAAACTTAACAAAAATGTATTTTCTTATACCTTTTGTGTCTTTTAGACACATTTGGACAACTTCTGGAAAGAAAAATAATTTTTTTTGTTTTTCCTTTGATTTTTTTCATGCCAGAAGTTTTACTGACTATTGTGAAAAAATGAGGCACTCAAAAGCAAACACTCAAGACAACTCGGTGAAAAAGGAGATCTCTAATTGACCCTATTCAGGAGCTTTCTATTAAATTTGATAAACTTGAGATTAAAATGGACAATATAAAAAAAGAGTCCATGAAACAAACCGAAATGTTAAAAGAGATCATAAAACAACAGTCTGTTCAGATCCCAGCAGCTGAAGACTGGATAGCAGAATGGCATAGAATTCCTGTTAAAACAAAATACTTTGCTTAAACTAGAGGACCTAGAAAGTAGATCTAGAAGAAATAATATTAGGATATATGGAATACCAGAAAAGGAAGGAGACAATATGTTGCAGTTTTTAACTAATTGAATACCTAAAATTCTAAATCTACCAGAGGCTCTCTCTTTTGGTATTGAGAGAGCCCATAGATCTCTTTCAACTTCTTCTTTGAAGAAAAATCCTCTGGTCCCCAGGTCTATTATTATACAATTTCTCTCCAGCCAAGAAAAAGACCTAGTACTGAAGACTGCTTGGGCTAATTCTCTGATAAATGACAGACACATTTGTCATGGGACATCTTTTGAGGGGTTGCAGATGAGTAGATGGGAAAGATTGGGGTTGTAATTGACATACAGAGTGAGCCATATAGATGGAGGTAGGGCAAAGAAGGATTAATTTCTGGAGGGATGGAGGGAGGAAGTGAAGTAAGCAAGGGGTGGGGCTTGGGTTATTTTGAGTGTTAGGAGTTGGTTAGACACCACATTTTGGCTTGATCTTGTTACCCACCCAGCCCTCCTAGGTTGCTTGAGTTGATAGAATGGTTTAGTTGGGAGGGATCTGAGGGGGGAGAAGAGTGGCAGGCTTGACCCTCTTCTGTTCCCCCCTCTGGTGTGCAGTTAGAGTAAGGAAGTCTGGAGTCCCGCAAATGAGTGCTTGAATACTGTTTGCACCAGGTCTTTGGATGGAAGAGAGCATTTGGGATGGAGGTAAGAGGTTGTATCTGCCTGGTATGTAAGAATAAATGAGTGGGTGGAGGACACTGCTTATTCGGGAAGGGCAAGCAGTGGTATGCTGCCCTGATGGATGGTCAACTGATGTTCTGATGATATGCAAGAAAATGAAGTTATGAATAATAAAGTTACGATGTAATTGTTTTAGATGTTGATTCAATAAAGGTTGCCAAAGGTCTTTTGGTGTTTTTCTGTTTAATTTAAGTGGAACATGACAAAAATAAATAACAACACTATCAGTTTTGACAATGACTATACAGCATCTATTATGACCAAAATTAAAGCATGTATTCCATTCATAAAAGACTTGAAGCTAAATATTAAAGCTGAACTAATTTTTCCAGCCAGGATTAGGATCTTTTTACCAGAAGGTCAGAAAACTCTTAATTCTCTTGAAGACGAAATAGACTTTTCTCAGAAAAAGAAACTTTTTGATCAGTTAGAAAATATGCATTGGACTCTTGTCAGCTTAGAGAGATAAGCAACAAGAAATGGCTGGTCTTCAAAGGACAGTAATGTTGTTCTCATTTTCTGTTTTGCCTAAATAGCTTTCTCACAGGTATTCAGTTTTGCCATCTATTACAGTTCATCATCAAATAGAAGGTAAAAAGAAACAAAAAATATATACTTTATCAAAATACCTTTTCTATAGTATCTGAAATAGTGTATGCATGTTATTACTATTACTGAAGTCCCTTTATTATTTTATTTTAATTCTCTCTAACATTTTCAAACATAGAGAGTAGTGTGTATGTGGTGGGGATGTATAATGACAGAATCTGAGATAGTGCGTGTGTGTGTGTGTGTGTGTGTGTGTATATATATATATATATATATATATATATATATATATATATATATATATATATGGATTCTATATATTTGGTCGCATTACACCTAGCTGAAAATGATACCAGGCATTGCACTTCACTGAAAGCTCACATGACTGAAAGCTCACTTGGTCAAAGTTCATTTGGTCAAAAATGGAATATAGCCCCTGCCCTACTGCAGTGCAACCCTGGAGTGAGAATATTAAATAAGGGGGTGGGGGCATAGCCCCCCCACATAATTTTAATGTATTCACTATTATAAGAAGATATATCGATTAGAAATGAATTCATATAGATATATATCTTTAATAAAATCTATTGGCATAACATAGGGGACTACGCCCCCCACACCCCCTTATTTAATATTCTCACTCCAGGGTTGTACTACAGTGGGGCAGGGGCTATATTCCATTTTCGACAAAATTAACTTCGACCAAGTGAGCAGTGAGATTTCAGTGAAATGAAATGCCTGGAATCATTTTCGACTAAGTGTAAATCGACCCAATGTATGGAATCCATATATATATATATATATATATATATATATATATATATATATATATATATATATATATAGTATCACTTGTAAATCTCTATTATTTTACTTGCATCCTTTCAAACATTATTTTATAAGATAGATAGTAGTATGTATGAGTGTGTGAGGGTGTTTATTAATATGTTAAACTAATTCACTTTATATATACTTTCTGTGCATAATTTCAAGTACTCTGTTTTTTTTTTTTTATTTTTGGTTATACGATCTGGTGACTGTGGTTGCATGTCATGAGCTTTATCTATGTACAATGGGTGTCTTGTTGAGTGGTTTTGGTTGCATGAAAATCATTTATACACATTACTTCACTTTATTTTCATAAGTTTAACTTGTGTGGTGTTTTCTCATTACTTGTGTTCGTATTCAAAGAATTAGAAATGCTATTGATTGTTTTTTATAGTAACTGCTTCTTTTCAGTCCCTTTTCTTCCTAGTGTTAGATAAATTGCATTAGAATTTTTTTTTTCACATACCTCAAGATGTTTTCCAATTTATAACAGTCTAAATTCCATGTTCAAGCTGCCTGTGCTGCAGGCAATGCATTTTGAACTTTAACCCTCATTTACAGGATGTGAACTTTTAGAATGTTAAAACAAGCAGTAGAAACATAAAAATATAACTTTTATAATTAATTTAGTTCATTTTAAAATATATTAATGTTTTTTTATGCTCAGTATCTTTTAAAATGTGGAATAATGAAAATAAGAAAAGCAAAGAAGAATGCAGTGGGAAGAAGAAAAAGAAGACATCTGCAGACTTAAAAGACACCTGGTACTAATCTCTGTTTAGTAGCATCTTGTGATCGTCCTAATTATAGTGCAATGAAAGTTGCATCCTTTAAGTACAGTGTAAATATAATATACTCATGTATCAAATCATCACAGTGCAGTTGAATATGTCATTTATAGTGATGGAAATGCTTGTGTAAAATAATATTACTGGTTTTAATGTGTCATGAAAGAAGCTGAAAAAATAATATAACTTTAATAATAATGAAATAGACAGTTACTACTATGCAAAATACTTATAGATAAATAAAGACGTACCTATTACAGCAATAGAATTTCCTCTACAGTTTCTCCGGTTCTGTAACATGCTACCTGTTACATTGTACACACAAATATGTCACACTGTCAGACTGGATATTTTATTATTTGGGCTAAACATTTCAAGACTTGGCATTGTGAGTCCTAATATTTTAAAAGGTTACTTTCCTTAACTGCTCCATTATTGTCACTGATCTAATATATTATTTCCTATCCACAATTCATTTATGCAGGTACAAACCATTAAGTTCTCTGCTAACTATGTCTTATATTTCTGACATTTTCTAACCTTTGCATTGTTCAAGGGCTATCCTATTTTTTTCTACCTGGGCTCCCTCAGAATATAGATTGTTCACAAGAATAGATAGTTTCATTAAATAAGATGTAATAAAAATAAGTGATCTACTTCTTGCAACAGACAGTGGCACACCTAAAGGTTTAATCTCATAAAAAAATAACACACATAGACCATGGGTGATCCACAGGTAATGGAAGACCTGAGATATGCTACAAAGAGGTAGGTAAGCGTCAAGACTGTTGGTGGAATACAAAACACTTACAAATGCATAGCATGAATGAAGCTGATAGCATAGTAAACAGAAAATGACATGCGCCATACATAGCATCTGGCAGTGTATTAAAATATTGTTATAGAGAACTATTAATCTCTGAATGTTGGTAAGATAAAGATTAAACATATGTACTTAAGTAAATAATGCTACATTGCAATTCTATATACATAAGGACATCCACATGCAAAAACACATTCAAATTAAAATACATGTTTACAAGGACCACACTTGTCTCTTCATAAGTAAGGGGTCTACAGATGTATTTACACAAGGTATAGCCAACTGCCCATGAAAACTAAATATCTCCATAACCTTTTGGTATTACTTTAGTGTACAGCTGTCCAAATGCTTTCCTTGAAATGCAATATGAAATCTAATACCTGATGTGATGACAAAACGAACCATGGAATGCAACAAAACAAGAAGGTAGAACCCAGGGAACACTTCATTGCTAAAATGCAAATGAAAACAAGCATGCAGGAAGCTAGCATATCTTATATGGGATAACATATGGTTCATACCTCTGCAAACTTGTTGCTATAAAATTGTTTTTTATACAAAATGATTTTTACAAACATTTGACTTGGAACTGTTGACAGTGATTCTAAACATGCTCTGAGAAAAATATATTTATTTGACTTCTATATAGATTTGAATTTGCTTATAACAGCATTTATATAGATTACTGTACTTATGCTTTAATATAAGCTGTTCTATTTTGTGCTATATGAAACAGTTAACAGGAGAGGATGCTTAAAACACCTAAATCTGCTCAACATCTGTTGCCTTAATTATTTAAAGTTACTGCACTAATTATTGGAAAATAATATTAATGAGCAGATATAACTATTTGAAATGTTTTGCATTTGTTAGTGAAATATGCAATTTTATTTTATACTAAACTGACTTTTAAATCATTTCAAGCATTTCTCATCTCCTATCGGTATGATGAATACAAAAACTTGATCCTGACATTTTAGAATATGGCAATGAAAAGCACTATAAGCAAATTTTTAAGTACATGATACTTAAAATATCATCATAAAAGAATGCTTCCTGTAAGAAGTCAGATGTTATATATTCCAAGAACTAGAAGTATTGATAGCAACATTCATAATACAAACATTCACTTAAAAATACTCACTCATTTGTATATTTAGTCCCATGTATAGATAAATAGAACATATTCACATTCTTAACTGTTAATAAACATATCAAGGATCTACTCATAATTTACAAGCACATGCACACAGTTATATGTATGCACATCCATATAAATCTAGTATGCATACATAAGTACATGCAATATACACAAATATATAATTTTAAATTGTAGCAGCTTTTAATTATACGTCCATATTCTATTACTTTCATTTTTTCACATATGTTATTAAATGAGTTTTACATGTTTTATGATACTTGAGCTTTATATGTAATGGTGTACTGTTCTCTATAGATTTAGGTGTTGTCAGTTGTGTTTATTTCCTCCATATAAATGCTTAAATACTAAGGTATTTATAATATTTTCTATAGCAGGATTAATTAGAAGAAACGACTGTACAAAATGTGTTGATCAAGTAGAGAAATTTGAAATTTATTGTTTCTGGGATATTTTTATATATTCAGAAATACATAATATCATTCTTTATTATTAACATTTCCAACTTTATATTTCTATGATCTTAGGTATTAATATTTCTCAATTTAATATTTTATATTGTTTTTCTTTTTAACATCATTTGAGTGTGCTCTAAGTCATTACAATTATTAATATTGTTTTAAATTGGGAAGCAGTAGCAACTGTTTAGCTTGGTGACATTGAGATGAGTTGGTTGGTGTGAGATTTGTATGATTACATCATCAAATTAGATAATTTTTATTCCATGAGGGGAAGTATAAAGCTCACATAATTTTCTTAGAAGAAACATATTTGATATCTGAAGATGTAAATAGATTGATGTTAAAAGATTATTCAACTCTTGTGAGCTCCCACTTTAAATCAAAAAGGAGAGGTACTCTTATTCTTTAGAGAAAAACTTTACCTTTGCTTAAAATATTACATATCTGTTCAGATAAAAAAATGACAAAAAATATATATATTTTTTTATGAATTCTTACTTGATACCTGTAATTGGAACCAAAGTTGCTAAGAAATATTTGGATATTATAACCTTATATACAAAAGGTGAATTGATTATTGCAGGAGATTTTAACTGTGTTCTTAATAGAATGACAAAACTACTGATAAGGTTCCTAAGCTATCCTCAGTAGCTAATCACTTAGATCATTTTATTAATTCACAACATTTGAAAGATACCTATGATATTAAATCAACTAACTCTCTTAACCTTATACATTATTCTTATAGATTTGGCACCCAGGCAAACATTGATAATGTTTTACTTTTGGTAGTTTATTTACTAAAAATTGAATATGCATTGATAACTTATTGTCCTTTATCTGACCACAATGCTATTACATTTATGTTAATGTTAAAGCCAAGAAATCTGATTTGCTATCAGAGAATCCCTGCTTATACAGTAAAATTGAAATACTTTAAGGAATGGTGTCTAAAAGAAATAGATCAATAAAGTGAAATTAGCAAAAGTGGAAGAGTTTCAGAAGCAATTTTCTGGGATTCTTTAAAAGCTTATCTATATGGAAGAATTAAAAAAATGGTACATATGTAAAAAAAAAGAATGGGATAAGTAGTTGATGTCTTTGCAATTTAATATAGATAGATTGAAATCCAGTTTAAAATCTTATGACATATCAGCAAATGCTGATTTGAAAATGTTAAATCAGAAAATACCTTGATGTACTTTACCGTATAATATCAATAAATCTGGAACAACTAAAATTATAAACTTACTCAATAAACCCAAAATGTTTGCAGAGGTCAGCTGTTAGAGCTAAGAAAAAAATACTAATCATATTAAAGAAATCATTTCCAAACAAGGTGAAAAAAATAAAAAAGTGACTGGTGTAAAATATATACGATATGCTCTAGGAAATATTATGAAAAAAATTAATAACAAAGAGCCATCCTTAGAAATCAGCAACATAACCAATGACTTTTTGAAAGGCAATATAAGGTTTAAATTAACCAAAGAACAACAATCCAAAATTGATAAGTCATTCTGTTTTAAGGAGTTAAAAGATCAAATTAATAATCTTAAATCAAATAAAGCCCCTGGTCTTGATGTTATAATCCTAGAATTATACAAATTATTAATAGAGAATATTTTAAATATCCTATTAAAAGTTTTTGAACAAGTTAAACATATGTTAACCATCCATCCTCCTGAAAAATATTCCCTGATATATCCTATCTTGAAACCAAATAAAGAGTCTAATGTATGTTCTTCTTACCATCATATTTCATTATTAAATGTTGATTATAAAATATTTATGTCTATTATTGCAAAAAGGTTGAACCTTATTATGTCAGGATTAATAAATGGTGATCAGACTGATTATATACTACATAGAAAGGTTCAGGATAACATAATTAGGCCTAATAATTAATAGATCTGGCTAATAAAAACAAAAATGAGCTAACTATAATAAGTTTAGATATAAATAAGGCTTTTGATTCTATTAGTTGGAATTATTTGTTCAAAGCACTTATGAATTTCCCTAGATTTTATAAATTGTATAACTAATCTATATAGTAACTCATTCTCTTTTATTAAAATTTGCTCTTTTCTTTCTAGTGCTTTCAAAATATTAAAAATTATAAAAGAGGGTTGTCCCTTGTTACCTTTATTATTTGCTCTAGCAATTAAACCTTTTGCAAACTTTATTAGAACTAATAGCAAAATTCAGGGATTCTCAATAGTTGAAAGTTATTCCCATAAAATTCAGTTATTTGTAGGTGATTTTGAAGCTTCAATAGAAAATTGAATCGCATATATTAATACTTAGTGGCAGGCTTAATGTTTAACGCTGATAAAACAAAAATTTTACTTATTAATAAAAAAGTTAATAATCATTTAACAAACTGTAAGAATTTCATTTGTGACAATTCACAAATTAATTATCTTGGAATTATAATTAAATCTACTGTAAAAGACTCAAGAGTAGTAAATTATAGTAATTGAATAGACACTGTTTCTGAACTCCAAAAGAGTAAAAAATCCTACACAGAGCATGTAAGAGTGCAGGGGGCATGTCTGAGAGCAGAGCAGAACTTTCAGAATATACACATACCCACAATGAAGAACAGCAGAAAGGCCAAAAGAATGAGTGAGACCACTCATAGGTGTCCACATACCACCAGCAACATCCCCCATGTGTACAACAGCAATAGTAAATACAAAGAAAATAAACATACCATTTTTCTTTTTGTGAATCCGATTAAAGCTAACTGTAGGTGCATGGGTTTGCCCATCACTTAGCTACGGTTAATGCAGCTTAAATGGCTGAAGAGGATAACAAGGAAGATATATGGAAATGAAGCAGTATAGCAATAGTGTAATGGGCACTTACGAGCAGGCATTCCTGGTTCGAGTCCCACTGCAGCACATTCCATTTTCCATGTCAAATCACGTTATGACCAATATTTTAGTTACATAACCTACTAAATAACAAATATTTGTGAACTAGAATATTGTATTAAATGCAGATGTGAGGTGTCAGTGTCATAATGTTGCAAACTCCACAGATAATCACATGTGCCCCATACAGCATATGTACACAGGAATAATGGATATAAATGTAAGGTAAAATGTGTAATGAATGATAACACCATACAACTTCCAAATCCCCCACCTTCCCAAGAGCCATTAGACATTACTGTCTAAATCAGTGCAGTTGTAAGCAGAAGTAAGCACTAGTAAGCAAGTGTAAGCACTATTAACCAGTAGTAAGTATATGTAAGCACTAGTAAGTGGGTTTAAGCCCGTTTGTGCGGGGGTAAGCAATGCAGATACAGGTTAAGCAATATTGAAGCTAACTCTCTGTAAGTATATTTAACCGGAGGTTAGCAAACCCACACAAACTCACTTACAACTGCTTAAAAGTGCCTTAATCACTCTGTATCCAATGGCCCTTGTTCTGCCCAGCAACAAAATAAACAGCCGTGTAGGTCTTGAACACAGGACCCTATACACTATAGTCGCAGTAGTTAACCACCAAGCCATCACAGCAGTACATAAGAATAAGGTATCACCAAACAAATCCTCACTATAGTAAAATCAAACTGAACATGTGAAAGGAATCAGTATACAGTCAAATGTTCTATAACCCACTACATAACAGAAATATGTGAACTGGAGTACTGAAGTACGCCCAGATGTGAGGTGTAAATGTAATATAGTGTTGAAGTCCCCTACTAAACACAAGGACCCCATGCAGTGCACAGACACATGAATCATGGATACCAGATATATATATATATATATATATATATATATATATATATATATATATATATATATAAGATGTAATGAATAATACATCAATGTCAAAAAGCAAATATAATGCAAAGTCAAATTTAAGCAATGCTAAGCATTGCACAGGCCAGCTTAGGAGGTGTAAGCAATGTTTAGGCCAGCTAACTCAATGTTCCCAGTGGTATACCCCTTTAAACAATGTCAACCTTAGGTAAGCAGGTTTGCCCATAGCTTAGCCTTTTCAAAACTGGTCAATCATGGCAAAGTGCTGGAATTCAGCCCTACTTAAACCCAACAGGTGGGAATACATCTCATAACTGGTTGCAGCTTCCCCTTGCTAGCACCATGGTAGAAAGGGGAGAGGGAGTGCACTTCAGGGGTGCAGCACTGGTGCATCCAGGAGTCCAGAGTCATGGCAGAACTCTTTGTCAAAGACCATGAGCAGAGACTGCTGCAGGGCCAGTACCAGGTTTCTCAATATAAGGTGAAAGCTTGTGACCACCTCGCCCATGACCTCACCAGTGCCACTGGCATACCCCAAACTGGTGAGCAGGTCAGGCATCACTATGCTGACCTGAAGCAGCATAAACGGGACCTCTTGGAGCAGTGGATCCAAGAGGCTAGAATGGCGGGGGCTGTCCCAGCTGTGTGTAAGTATCACTCTACTATGTGTGTAATAATTGCCTGCTCATGTATATTATGGATGGGTTCCATACACTAGATGGAATTTTTTCTAATTCGAAAAAGTGCATGGAATGCTCACTGCAGCGAAAGTGCACTTAATCGAAAGTGCAACGAATGGGTGTTGTACTGAACTTCCGTGCAGTACTCACGGACCTTAGGGTTAGGGTATGGGTCATAGTAAGGGGATAGCCCATAGGGCTATCCCCTTACCATGACCTGTGCCCTAACCCTAAGGTCCGTGATGACTGCAGCACAGTGAAGGACATAGCAATGTCCTCCACTATGGTGCGATAGCCACGAACCTTAGGGTTAGGGCATGGATTAGGGTAAGGTGATAGCTTTACTAACTATCCACTTACCCTAACCCATGCTCTAACCCTAAGGTCCGTGACTATCGCACCATAGTGGAGGACATAGCTTGTTTTTATGTCCTCCACTGTGCTGCGGTGTTTTTGGTGAAGTGCACTTACTCAAAAGTTCACTTTTGTTAAAGTGAACTTTCGCAGAAGTGAGGCTTCCTATTACAAGTTTGAAGTAGTGAACTTTCATTCTTGTAATAGGACTCCATTATGGATAAGTATGGCTAAGTATTCTGCTTATGTCCTTCACATTGACAAGTGAGGGGGCTACAAACCAGGAAGCCCATGGCTGTTGCCTGGAGAGGTTGCCAAGTGAGGCAGGACAGTAATACTCTTGCATGTACTGTCATAGGAAATAAATCTAAAAGCATTAGTAAGGTAATTGCCAGTATAAAACCTGTATTGTTTAAGGCAAGTACAGCATATACCAGGGAATATGTCAGGAAGAGTCTCATATAGTTTGTATGTAAATAAAAGCATAATAGCCTTACAGTAATGGTCAAACTGCTGGACTGCATGTTTATACTCTGGTATCATATGGTAATGTAGATTTGCAGTCACTTAATAGTACTGCTGTATTAAGCACTGTTACTCAAACTGTGCAGCATAAATAAAATGTGTAGGAATGTCTGTATATGACTGGTGTAATCCCCAGAGGTCATTTAGTACAACTGAGAGACACATAGACAGAAAACAGTGAAATGGCAGACAACAAAATCCAAATAGCAGACGCAACTGAGACGTGAACTTTTGTATTTTTAGCACACACAGCCACGGTTCGAATTCTGGCAGTGGTAGTAGTCTGCATGCAGAATCATACCCCACAACTGTACAGATATGTCCGGAATGTCCAGTAAAGTGGCCCATAGCTGCTGCCTGTCACCCTGTCCCCCTGGGAAATCAGTGGGATGATCCCAGATGTGTAGGCAGCAAAAAGGAAATACAACTGTTTGACACACATCTATGAGAACAAAGCTGGCACACTAGCAACTCCCCAAATTCTTATGAGAGTAATAAGCCATGTGTGTCCCATTTACACTCCCATGTTGTCAAGCTGTGACCAGAGTGTGTAAAGTAACAGAGTGAGATGTATGTGCATAATCGTAATGTGGAATCTGGTACTGTGTGTGTGGCAACATTCAGGTAGTACTAACAAACATTGCTCCCACAGGTACGTTGGATATGAACACTGTGCCAAGAAATAAAAAGCTTGATACCCTGTACTGGTACTGTTTACTCTGGTATTGTATGGAATTGTGAGTGTTGCAGTTGCTCTGAATAATAAGGTATCACTGTCACTCACACTGTGCTACATAATATAACTGTGTAGGAAAGCCTGTATAAGAGTATTGTAAGTCACTAAAGGTTGAAGAGGCCAGTAGTCTAGATATGTCCCAGTTCACCTGCATGTGGTCAAGACATGGCCAGAGTCTGTGCAGAAAGAGATGGACAGGTATGTGCACAACATCAACCTGGAATCTGGGAGTATGTGTAGAAACAGTTAGTGTTAACAAACATTTCCTCCACAGGTATACCAGGTAAGAGGTGTATACTGCAGGCAAAACCAGTTCATGTATAAAGATGATGACAGACATATCACTGTCCAAACTAAGGCAATTTGGTAGAGTAATAATACTTGTAAGGTACACATAACAGCACTGACTGGAATGTAATGTGAACTACAGGAATATACTAGTTAATTGACACATTTCTCCCCCCCCCACTATATCTTCAGCAATAAACTAAATACCCACCTCAACTGGTATGTGATGACTTCACTGTTCTGTTGGGACACATGTCCTATTGGTTGATAATTATTTAAATCTAAATAACCATTTTTTGAGGCACAACATGACAATAAGAAGCTTGACCTTTTATTAAACACACTGAACTAAAGAAGAAAAACAATAAACATCTAGTAAGCACTTTCACATTCTCTTGAATGCTTCATCAGACTGTTAAAAAAGCTAAGCCATTTTGACATTTAAATACCTTTGCTGTTACTTCATCAACCAATCATTACTGATCCTTACTTGATAACATCAGTGCTTAATTGATTAAAACATTAACTAAAAAATTGCTGGCTGAAATTCATGTTCAAAACCTCTGTGATTCTTTATATTAAAAACAAATATTTAATTTATAATAGATACTTCAACCTCATTCAGCGTAAAAATATATATACAACACATCTCAAACTGTATGTTCCACTATTTAAAAATCATGTGCTTATGTATAAATGTATACTATAAAAATATAAAATATATCAAATATATATGTTGTTTATTAATAGATTTGTGAGCCATCCTGAAAAAAGTTAGACTAATAGCTTATAAACAATGTTAATGTGTCCCTTGCTATCAAGAATGGTTTCATGGACACCCTGTCATTCAAACCAGATAGTCTATCTGCTTGTAGCCTCATGATCCCCTTGTCTCTCTTTGTTCAGTGTAGTCTCTATGATTACCTAGCTTAATGTTCTTATATACAAACTCAATCACAGTAAAATTAAAACCATGTGTACTGCCTTCATTTATAACATGTCTAGCTAGGCATTGCTGTCATCTTCCCTGTTTATAGCATAGACATGTTCTCTAACTCTTTCTCGAAGGGTCCTATTTGTCTTTCCTACATAAAAATGACTACATTTTTTGAAGACTGCTAGGTATATTAAATCTTGTGACTTGGAGTCTGCATAAATTGAAAAATTATATGATCTTCCACTGTCAGGATGGACAAAACTATTGCTATTAGACATGTAACTGCACTGGTTACATGTCCTACAAGCATAGGTCCCTTTCCTATCAGATGTTAAAACCAATTTATTATTTCTCTCATAATATAATAGTCGTTTGAGTGATTTTGTATTCTTGTAAGTAAATCTAGGTTTATCACGCACAAGTCGCTGTATATCATCATCTATTGTGAGAATATTCCAATTTCTGTGGAAGATCTCCCTGATCTTCTTATTATTATTTGTATACGGTATTACTGGCTGTTGTGGCCTGAACAAGGCTCTTCTTTCATTTTTAATGATCTGTCTACCTCTGTATATGTAGGGATTTCCACTTATTCTCCTATCTACAAACTCTTCCTGATGCAAACTCCTTCTTTCTTCTGACAATATACCCTCTCTCTTTGAATTCACCAGATAAGGTCTGTATGGTTCCCTGAAACCTAGTCTCATCTGTAGTGAGTCTAGAGACCCTCAGTGCTTGACCCTTTACTATATTGAGATAGATATGTGGGGGGTGCATACTAGTGCGATGTAGCAAAGAATTTCTTCTACATTCTTTTCTGAATAACTGCGTTTGTGTAGTGTTACCTTCTTTCAGTAGTATGACATCCAAAAATTCAATTCCGTGTGGTGACCATTTCCCTGTGAAAGACAGGAAACTTGTGGTGCCATTTATATATTGAATGAACTCTTTTAGTGTCTGCTCATCACCTTTCCATATTAAATAAACATCATCAACAAACCTTTTATATAATAATATATTTGTCTCATAATATGAACTACGTATAATATAGGTGTATTCCCAATATGCCATAACTATGTTTGCATATGAATTCGCACAAGGAGTGCCCATGGCCACTCCTTTCTGTTGGATAAAATATTGGTTTTCATACGCAAACACATTATTTTTTAAAACCAAATCCATTAGTAAAGCACATCTTATTATTCATTCTCTTGGCATATCTTTCTCAATCAAGAACAGCCTCGTAGTCCACCCTGTATCATTAGGAATAGATGTAAATAATGATGTTACATCCAAAGTCACCATGTATTCTGTCTCTATATCACTAGGTATATAGTCTGTAAGGCTTTCCAAAAATTGTTTAGTTGTTTCTCCAAATATATAGATATATTTGTTTCTGTTAACCATCCCTTGCTTGAAACTATAGGTCTCAAAGGTGAACTTTCAATGTTCTTATGGACTTTAGGTAATCCGCTAAAAGTCGGTATAGATGGTTTCTCTATTAAAAAATATTTATAAAGATCTGAATCTATCACTGCACATAACAACAAGTCATATAGTTCATTTTGTACTCCATTAATAACTTTGTTAAGCTTCACACCATCAATATTTGTGTATGACTCATTATCATTCAAAAGAGTCTGAATCTTGGATTTATACATCTCAGTATCTAATACTACTACTGCACCCCCTTTGTCAGCATTTCTAATGACAATCCCCTTGTTTTCCTGTAAATTCTTCAAGGCTTGTTGTTCATCGCTATTCAGATTATAAAAAATCACGTTTGACTTTAGCTTCTTTATTATCATATAGCTTCAATAGGTCTCTTTCACATGCTTTCTCAAACGACTCTACTAAAGGGTGCATCTGAGGAATAAAAGTTGATGGCTTCTTGAAAATTCTGTTAACATTCTCACATATGATGTCTCCATATAACATTTTAAGATTTATATTTCTAGTAAACATTTTTAAATCAATTAGCATATCAGTAAAGTCAACATCTTTCGCTGGACTAAAAGATAAGCCTCTATTTAAAAGGCTTCTTTCTGACGATGTTAAATGATAACTAGAAATGTTAATAACTAAGTCTGACTTACAGGTTTCAGTACATTTTTCTGAAACTCCAGTCTCTCTTTGGGAAATTTGCGTTTCTTGGATCCCTGTAACGTTGACCATGGCGTTTTTGTGTTCAGTTGTATGGGTAAAGGGAAAGAAGAAAAAAAAACCTCTGTAGAAGTAGTAGGAGATGCACTAACAGCATTTGTTTCTTTCCTGCGTACATCTTGATTCAGAATTACATTAACCGTTCCCGCTAAAGCTGACGGTTCTCTATTGATATCCATCGCATCGTTGTTACATGTGGTATTATTGTTTGTCATCACTTCCTTCTTTGGTGGGTGGCTCTACTCCCTTCTTGTTTGACATATCAGGCTCCCTAATTGGTTGAGCTATCGGAATTGATGTGTCTCTTCTTCCATCTACGGATTGGTGGGCTGTCTTTTGCTGATTATTGCCTCTACCTCTCATTGGTTCACAAGGCCAAGTGAACACATTCCCCCCTCTGGAAATCGAGGAAGTCCCTTTCAAGTTTCTTTTTCTTTCCCTGCATCAATTTATTCTCAAGTAATGAGACATTAGCACTAGCACTTGCCAAAAAATCATTCATCTCTCCCTGTGTCATATAACCAGCCAATTCTTCACGTAATCTAGTAAGTTCAAACATCAAGTCTTTTTCTATTGACATGTACTACCCTACTAGTAATTTCATATAGCCTCAGCTGGTTTCAAGATTGAGTTGTTGCCATTTACTAAGTAGTTCAGGGTAAGTGATACCGAAATTCGGCATATTAAGTATACGTAAACCACGTGGAACTACTTTAAAATTAATGCAGGCTTCCATATGCCTATGTTGCCATTGTGCATATTTCAGTTTCTCTAGAGATTGTTCTATTTTCCTCGTTAGTTGTATAACATTAATATTTCTGTTAATATCGCGGGTTCCCCTCTCATTACTCATTAAATCAATCCTTGATAATTTCAGTAAAGGATTACTGTCAGCTAATAACAGTTTCTTAAACAAAGTTTTATTGGTATCAGTCACAGTGTCATTAAAAGAAAAAGCTGAATTCACCATGTCCTTTTTACTGGTCACTTCCGTCATGTCCCTTGCTTCAATGATAAAAATGGAGTTAAGCAAAAGGAATCAACCACAAAGGGTAAAGTGCCTCGAGCAAAATGTAGTTTCAAAATCAAAATAACCTTTTCTTGAGGCACAACACAACAATAAGAAGCTTGACCTTTTATTAAACACAAACAAAACTGGAAGCGAAATGAAGGAAAAACCTTCAAAGTTTAATATAAATCCACAGCAAAACACGCCAATACCAAAACCATGAACGCCTTCCAAGCCTGAGCGTTTTCGTCACAAATGGACTTCATCAGATAAAAACAGTTGTTTCCAATTACCCTTTTATATAAATTTAAAAACAAAGAACCAATCGTATTTGTATATTCCATAATAAGCCTTCAAATCACATAAAAGTTTCAATTGATTATTAAATGTGTACACCATTTTAATTTCATAAATATTCTTCCTAAATAAATACATATAATTAAATAAGCAATGAATAAATAAATATTTCCCAATAAGTTATGAAATATTGTTAAAAATTTGTATTTAAAACCCCTTATAAATAGTGTATAAAAAAATAAATTACATTCATAAATGCAAACCTAATACTTTGTGTAATGATAATTTCATGTAGACAATGATGCCATCTACTAGTTACCTGGGTTATCACAACTTTCTATTCATGTTTTTTCAGCCCTTATTTTCAAAAGAGGTTGAATAGATATGTATTCATTTAAACCCAGTTTCCTATTTGCCTCTAAGGCCACTTGCCACCACAACTCCCTATAGGCTATTAATTCTTCCCAGGGGCCCGCTCTATTGTCACTTACTATTTGGTCCAAAAAATTGGAATTTGGACCCTACACAAGTCTTGGAATGCCTAAAAATCGCATTTGTTTCCTTTTCCTTCTTGACATCATACATGTGTTCATATATTCTTCTTTTTAGTGTCCTTTCCATCTTTCCAACATAAAAAGAAGGACATTCCACACATGCAGCCAAATACACAAGCCCCCTTGATTCACAATTATAATATGCCTTGCTTTTTAACCATCTTTTTCTCCCTTCCAAATATATTTTTTCTTTATTCAAAATGTAGTCACATTGTCTACACCTACCAGATTTAAAAGTTCCAGTTTTTGTTCTACCTCCTGTTTCTTTGTTCTTTTCGGTATCAGTATTATTTTCTAAACATCATTTTATACTAATGGTGTTTTTGAATATAACTTTGGGCACATGGGTAGATAACCCTTCCAAGTCCGTAAAGTTTTTAAATCTCTCCCATTCTCTCTGAAATATTGTCTTTACCTTCTTGTTTAATAAATTATATTCAAGAATAAGTGATTGTTGAAAATTTTCATCTTTCTTTTCTTCTATCACTTTCATTTCATTATTCGACCCAAGTATAGGTCTGAACCTGTCCCTTCTACCCTTTTCTACCTCTATTCTCAAACTTTGGATGAACTCCCTTGGGTAAGCTCTCTCAAGAAACATTTTTTGTAACAATTCACACTCAACTACAAATTTATCATCTTTACTGGTCATTCTCGACCCTCTTACAAACTGCCCTTTCACTAAATTCTTTTTACAATACAATGGGTGGGCACTATTAAAATGTAAAAAAGAATTTACATAAGTGGGTTTCCTATAAACACTTGTTTGGAAAGTTTTTTCTTCTAAAGTTATTTCTACATCTAAATATGGAATGCTAGTCTTGGAATAATTATATGTGAACTTTAAAAATTTCGAAGTTTCTTCCATGTATTTGATAAACTCACCCAGTATATCTATGCCCCATATCCAAAATATAATGATGTTGTCAAGAAATCTTTTATATAATGTCCAATATTTCTCATATTTTGATCCCAAAATATGTTTCTTTTCCCAATTTGCTAAAACTAAGTTAGCAAAGGTAGGTGCACAGGCGGCACCCATTGCTACTCCTTGCAACAGCTGGAAATTTTCTCCATTAAAAATGAAAAAATTATTTTTCAATACTAAATCCATTAAGCCTGTGCACACTACCTTTTCTTCATGGGTCAATCTACTATCAGCAAATATTTCTTCTTCAAACATCATAATGCCAGCCTCGTATGGTATGGAGCCAAACAAATCAATAATGTCTATAGTAACGAATGTAAGTTCTTCATGATACAAATTGGTATTCAAAATACCCAAAAGGTCCCAAGAATCTTTCAAAATTGTTTGTTTTTCTATCCAAATATGCTTGGTCTTTACATCCACATATTTAGCTAAGGAATTAGTTTTTGACCCACCTGCTGAGACAATAGGTCTCAGTGGTGGGTCCAAGCTGTTTTTGTGGATTTTCGGGACACCAAATATAACTGGTATTTTGGGCTTGGCCTTCTTCAAAAAAGTTAGGGTCTTAATATTAATAAGCTCTTCATTCATTATGTCCTCCAAAATACCGTCAATTTTGTAATAAGCCATATTGATTTAATTTTTAGAGACCTCCCTGTATTTTGTTTCATTTCTTAATATTTCATTCATTTTTCCTTCATATACAATCACATCCATCACCACCACTCTGCCACCCTTATCGGGTTTCATGACCCTAATATTTTTGTTAGTTTTTAGTTCCTCTAATATTAGGTGTTCCTGAGGGTGGAGGTTGTTGTGAATTTTGTGATCTCTCATGTTTTTCTCCTTTCTTCTAATTTCCCTTTCCATAATATTTTCAAAGTTCTTTAACTGCGTATGTATAACTGGATTAAAAACAGATTTTTTCACTAATAAGTTTTCATTTGTAATGTTCCCTTTTCTTTTCACATCAACATCCATACATTCTTTGTGAAATAACTGCAAATTCATCTTCCTAATAAAAAGTTTTATATCAATGAGAGTTTGTGTAGAATTACCTTTTACAAGTGGAATTAACTTGAAACCCTTTTTCAATAATTTAAAATGCTGAACATTTAGTACCAAAGTACTAAAATTGTAGATAGTTAACCCTCCTAAAGTGTATTTGTTCTCATTCTCCTCTATAATGTTGTCCAATCTATCCTCTGTTAGGTGGGGGGTTCTGTCCTCTGTTGGGTGGGGGGTCCCTATTGTCTGTATCTCCCCCTCCCCCTTCTCCCCCCCATTGTTGAAAATTTCCTTGCTGTCTTCTATCTTGCCAGTTCACACTCCCTGGTCTTTCTAGGGGGGGAAATTCAACACCATATTCATTTTCCATCCACTCTACACTTTCCTCATTGTTTCTGCTTTTTTCTAGGGGCTTTTTGTAATTATAATTATTGTGGTGTTTGTAATTATAGTACTGATACCTGTACCCCGTCGGTTTGGGGTAACTAATCTGATTTTCATATTCCTGGATATCCCTTTTTAATTTGTCCATTTTCCTATTAACTAAAAGTTTGCATTTATCATCTATTTCATCCTTCATTTTAAAATATTCCTGCCTTTCTTCCTTTATTTCAAAAATCAAATCTTCCTTGATACACAAATCTAAATAGTCTATCTGAGTTTGAAGGCTTTCTAAGTTTCTGTTGTTCTCCTTTACAATCAACCTAACAATGTCCAGCCCACACTTATTGAACACCACTATCAATTCCTTATGAAATTCTGATCCAATCTGCACATTGTTAGGATATTTCCAAGTTCTCAGTCCTTAGGGACAATATCCCACTTTAGGCATTCATTAAGATACACATTTTCAATCATTATAGTCTTATATTTATGCATAAGTTTAAACATGTTATTCAATTTTTTACTAAAAGAATCATTATTGTAACTTCCATTGTGCTGTCTGTTAATGTTGGCATTGAAAGAATACTGAATACGGAGGTTCTGATGACGTAGGCCAATCGAAGAGGCTCATTGGACAACTCACCCAACTGGTAGATCTTCGTACTCCCTTATGCAGAACCCTGGTCAGGAAGGAAGCAGAAGGGACAAGTATGCGGTGTGCGCATGTGGAGCAAGAGGTTTCCTGTCATAAAAGCAAACATAAAAGTGAACTGTGTGGTGCTGAAGGAGCGAATGAAGAAGGGGTCGGACCGAATGGTAGCCACTTCAACCCTCCAGACACACCAGCGATTTTTGGTTTAGACAATGAAGAGAACCCAGTTTATTCCTTTGACAAACAACCGAGTCAAAGGAAACGGAATTGCTCAGGTACTGTCAATCATGATAAGTCTATGGACATGAATGACTGGCTTAAAATTCAGTATTCTTTCAATGCCAACATTAACAGACAGCACAATGGAAGTTACAATAATGATTCTTTTAGTAAAAAATTGAATAACTTGTTTAAAGTTAGGCATAAATATAAGACTATAATGATTGAAAACGCGTATCTTAATGAATACCTAAAGCGTGATATTGTCCCGAAGGGACTGAGAACTTGGAAATATCCTAACAATGTGCAGATTGGATCAGAATTTCATAAGGAATTGATAGTGGTGTTCAATAAGTGTGGGCTGGACATTGTTAGGTTGATTGTAAAGGAGAACAACAGAAACTTAGAAAGCCTTCAAACTCAGATAGAATCTTTAGATTTGTGTATCAAGGAAGATTTGATTTTTGAAATAAAGGAAGAAAGGCAGGAATATTTTAAAATGAAGGATGAAATAGATGATAAATGCAAACTTTTAGTTAATAGGAAAATGGACAAATTAAAAAGGGATATCCAGGAATATGAAAATCAGATTAGTTACCCCAAACCGACGGGGTACAGGTATCAGTACTAGAATTACAAACACCACAATAATTATAATTACAAAAAGCCCCTAGAAAAAAAACAGAAACAGTGAGGAAAGTGTAGAGTGGATGGAAAATGAATATGGTGTTGAATTTCCCCCCCTAGAAAGACCAGGGAGCGGGAACTGGCATGACAGAAGACAGCAAGGAAATTTTCAACAACGGGGGGGGGGAGGGGGAGATACAGACAATAGGGACCCCCCACCCAACAGATGAGAGAACCCTCCACCTAACAGAGGATAGATTGGACAACATTATAGAGGAGAATGAGAACAAATACACTTTAGGAGGGTTAACTATCTACAATTTTAGTACTTTGGTACTAAATGTTCAGCATTTTAAATTATTGGAAAAGGGTTTCAAGTTCATTCCACTTGTAAAAGGTAATTCTACACAAACTCTCATTGATATAAAACTTTTTATTAGGAAGATGAATTTGCAGTTGTTATTTCATAAAGAATGTATGGATGTCGATGTGAAAAGAAAAGGGAACATTACAAATGAAAACTTATTAGTGAAAAAATCTGTTTTTAATCCAGTTATACATACGCAGTTAAAGAACTTTGAAAATATTATGGAAAGGGAAATTAGAAGAAAGGAGAAAAACATGAGAGATCACAAAATTCACAACAACCTCCACCCTCAGGAACACCTAATATTAGAGGAACTAAAAACTAACAAAAATATTAGGGTCATGAAACCCGATAAGGGTGGCGGAGTTGTGGTGATGGATGTGATTGTATATGAAGGAAAAATGAATGAAATATTAAGAAATGAAACAAAATACAGGGAGGTCTCTAAAAATGAAATCAATATGGCTTATTACAAAATTGACGGTATTTTGGAGGACATGATGAATGAAGAGCTTATTAATATTAAGACCCTAACTTTTTTGAAGAAGGCCAAGCCCAAAATACCAGTTATATTTGGTATCCCGAAAATCCACAAAAACAGCTTGGACCCACCACTGAGACCTATTGTCTCAGCAGGTGGGTCAAAAACTAATTCCTTAGCTAAATATGTGGATGTAAAGACCAAGCATATTTGGATAAAAAAACAAACAATTTTGAAAGATTCTTGGGACCTTTTGGGTATTTTGAATACCAATTTGTATCATGAAGAACTTACATTCGTTACTATAGACATTATTGATTTGTTTGGCTCCATACCATACGAGGCTGGCATTATGATGTTTGAAGAAGAAATATTTGCTGATAGTAGATTGACCCATGAAGAAAAGCTAGTGTGTACAGGCTTAATGGATTTGGTATTGAAAAATATTTTTTTCATTTTTAATGGAGAACATTTCCAGCAGTTGCAAGGAGTAGCAATGGGTGCCGCCTGTGCACCTACCTTTGCTAACTTAGTTTTAGCAAATTGGGAAAAGAAACATATTTTGGGATCAAAATATGAGAAATATTGGACATTATATAAAAGATTTCTTGACGACATCATTATATTTTGGATAGGGGGCATAGATATACTGGGTGAGTTTATCAAATACATGTAAGAAACTTCAAAATTTTTAAAGTTCACATATAATTATTCCAAGACTAGCATTCCATATTTAGATGTAGAAATAACTTTAGAAGAAAAAACTTTCCAAACAAGTGTTTATAGGAAACCCACTTATGTAAATTATTTTTTACATTTTAATAGTGCCCACCCGTTGTATTTTAAAAAGAATTTAGTGAAAGGGCAGTTTGTAAGAGGGTCGAGAATGACCAGTAAAGATGATAAATTTGTAGTTGAGTGTGAATTGTTACAAAAAATGTTTCTTGAGAGAGCTTACCCAAGGGAGTTCATCCAAAGTTTGAGAATAGAGGTAGAAAAGGGTAGAAGGGACAGGTTCAAACCTATACTTGGGTCGAATAATGAAATGAAAGTGATAGAAGAAAAGAAAGATGAAAATTTTCAACAATCACTTATTCTTGAATATAATTTATTAAACAAGAAGGTAAAGACAATATTTCAGAGAGAATGGGAGAGATTTAAAAACTTTACGGACTTGGAAGGGTCATCTACCCATGTGCCCAAAGTTATATTCAAAAACAACATTAGTATAAAAGGATGTTTAGAAAATAATACTGATACCGAAAAGAACAAAGAAACAGGAGGTAGAACAAAAACTGGAACATTTAAATGTGGTAGGTGTAGACAATGTGACTACATTTTGAATAAAGAAAAATATATTTGGAAGGGAGAAAAAGATGGTTAAAAAGCAAGGCATATTATAATTGTGAATCAAGGGGGCTTGTGTATTTGGCTGCATGTGTGGAATGTCCTTCTTTTTATGTTGGAAAGATGGAAAGGACACTAAAAAGAAGAATATATGAACACATGTATGATGTCAAGAAGGAAAAGGAAACAAATGCGATTTTTAGGCATTCCAAGACTTGTGTAGGGTCCAAATTCCAATTTTTTGTTTTGGACCAAATAGTAAGTGACAATAGAGGGGGGCCCTGGGAAGAATTAATAGCCTATAGGGAGTTGTGGTGGCAAGTGGCCTTAGAGGCAAATAGGAAACCGGGTTTAAATGAATACATATCTATTCAACCTCTTTTAAAAATAAGGGCTGAAAAAACATGAATAGAAAGTTGTGATAACCCAGGTAACAAGTAGATGGCATCATTGTCTACATGAAATTATCATTACACAAAGTATTAGGTTTGCATTTATGAATGTAATTTATTTTTTTATACACTATTTATAAGGGGTTTTAAATACAAATTTTTAACAATATTTCATAACTTATTGGGAAATATTTATTTATTCATTGCTTATTTAATTATATGTATTTATTTAGGAAGAATATTTATGAAATTAAAATGGTGTACACATTTAATAATCAATTGAAACTGTTATGTGATTTGAAGGCTTATTATGGAATATACAAATACGATTGGTTCTTTGTTTTTAAATTTATATAAAAGGGTAATTGGAAACAACTGTTTTTATCTGATGAAGTCCATTTGTGACGAAAACGCTCAGGATTGGAAGGCGTTCATGGTTTTGGTATTGGCATGTTTTGCTGTCGATTTATATTAAACTTTGAAGGTTTTTCCTTCATTTCGCTTCCAGTTTTGTTTGTTGGTACGTGGTGTTTGGCAACACCAACTCTGGCATTTTTTCTTTTATTAAACACACTGAACTAAAGAACAAAAACAATAAAACATCCAGTATGTGCTTTCACATTCTCTTGAATGCTTCATCAGACTGTTAAAAAAGCTAAACCATTTCTACATTTAAATACCTTTGCTGTTACTTCATCAACCAATCATTATAGTTCCTTACTTGATTAAATCAGTGTTTAATTGATTAAAAAATAACTAAAAAATTGCTGGCTGAAATTCATGTTCAAAACCTATGTGATTCTTTATATTAAAAACAAATATTTAATTTATAATAGATACTTCAACCTCATGCAGCTTAAAAACATATATACAACACATCTCAAACTATATGTTCCACTATTTAAAAAACATGTGCTTATGTATAAATGTATACTATAAAAATAAAAAATATATCAAATATATATGTTGTTTATTAATAGATTTGTGAGCCATCCTGAAAAAAGCTAGACTAATAGCTTATAAACAGTGTTAATGCTTGTTGTCCCTTGCTATCAAGAATGGTTTCATGGTTTATTAGATACAGGGGTAAGCAGGAGTAAGCACTTTTAAGCAGTAGTAAGTGGGTTTAAGCCTGTTTGCATGGGGGTAAGCAATGCCTACACAGGTTAAGCAATTTAGAAGCTAACTGAGTATAAGAAACTGCAACTGGAAGTTAGCAGTGCTTACCTCCACGCAAACCCGTGCAAACCCATTTACAACTGCGTAAAAGTGCCTTAAACACTCTGTATCCAATGGCCCTTGTTCTACCCAGCAACAAAATAAACAGCCTCTGCAAGGCTCGAACCCAGGACCCTGCACATCATAGTCAAAGTGATTTATCCCTAAGCCATGTCAGATATACATATCCCTGATGTTTTCACAAACATAACATCCAGCACAGTCATTCAACAGTATAGGAAATGTATCTAAACATGCAGATGTATGGCTGTGTGCACATATATTAATAGCTAAATAGATATAGATATATCTATATATAGATAGGAAAAAAAAAAAAAAAATATATATATATATATATATATATATATATATATATATATATATATAATACATACATCTATTTATGGTTCTACCTGACATAATCGAAACCCCAGAACACCGACAACGCAATCACCGACACCACATAATCGACAGTGCAGAAACACGAACCCTCACATGCCCGACAACGAAATAACTGACGGTACACAAACACGAAACCGCATACACTACACACACCACAATAACAACAATCAACAAACAAAACACATCCCCTGTCCAAAAACCACACACACAACACAAGCACACCAAAATCCCTACAAACCCACACTAAACCTCACATACACAACTATCTACAACCCTAACCCAAACCCTAACCCTAAGGTCCATCACTATCGCATACTCAGCTAACCTGCGCCCTAACCATAACTCACTTAACCCGCCCCTAACCCAAAGACTATCACTACCGCACACTTACCTAACCCACTCCCTAACCCTAACTCACTTAACCCGCCCCTAACCCAAACACTATCACTACCGCACACTTACCTAACCCGCGCACTGACCCTAACTCTCTTAACCCACCTCGATCCCCACAGACCGTCAATATCCACACTTACCTTACTCGCACCCTAATGTCCGTCACTACAGCATAATTACACAGCCTTTTCCCATGTCGGCATCCTCGGCGTCGGCGTTTTAATCCGTCGCGTCCGTCTTCTGCATTGTCGATCTTCTGGCGCTCGCGATTCGCTTGTCGGTGTTCTGGAGTGTCGACTGTCTCAGGTAGAACCCTATATATATATATATATATATATATATATATATATATATATATATATATATATATATATGTCTACATCTATATGTATATATATATATATATGTCTACATCTATATATATATATATATATATATATATATATATGTCTACATCTATATATATATATATATATATATATATATATATATATATATATATATATATATATATAAATATATAGGTTTAAACGGACATACATCTGTAAATAAAAATGGGAACATAAAAACGTGTATGTCCACATGCA
The DNA here is from genome assembly GCF_019279795.1 of Protopterus annectens. Classification (NCBI taxonomy): domain Eukaryota; kingdom Metazoa; phylum Chordata; order Ceratodontiformes; family Protopteridae; genus Protopterus; species Protopterus annectens. The sequence goes on from NC_056736.1 coordinate 377,322,603, forward strand.
CAGTTAATGATGTTGAGGGGGCCCAAACAACATATGTCTTGTATGAATAGATATTCCCCTCCCACAGCCAAACATGTCTGCCCTGCAATACACTACCGACTGTTGCAGATCCCATAACCAAGACATGGCAGAACATGGACACAAGATGTTAACAGTACTCCATCCCACCTGTATGATGTCAGGCTGGTATCAGAAACATATCATGCAGTACAGTCTGGCTACCATAGGGAATGTACAATGTGGAAGCAATCAACATCCCTAGGATACAGATACACAGACACATATATGCAGAGACAGATATACACACACACACACACACACACACACACACACACACACACACACATATATATATATATATATATATATATATAGAGAGAGAGAGAGAGAGAAAGAGATGTGACTACACATACACACACACAGATATGTATAGGAGGATATATATGTAGAAGGTGCACACAATACGGAACAGCCACTATGCCTACAGTTACCACCTTACCAACTGGACACTGTATGAGCCACCCATACAAATGACAATCGTTGCCTGCAACATATACCCACAGAGAGGTCAAAGGGTATAACACTGCACACAGGTTTGCACTCATGGGAAAGCTTTATTTGTGTACTATTACAGTTGTATTTGCCATGTCAAATAGCTGTTTACACACCAACATCCATATAAACAGAGTAATGCAACTGTGAAGCAGTTATACTATTACAGTAGTCTGGAAAGGTTTACATATGTTGCTGTCCAGGCCAAGGCCTTCAAGTAGTACAATAGTAAAGACAGACTGGGCCACAGGATACCAAACAATCAACAGTAAGTAATGCAGATGTATAGTCCAGCAACCTTTATCTACACTCTGTACACAATCCCTAGAGGGTAAAGACCTCAGCTGACACAATGGGATGTATCTGTTACATAACAAGGCATAACTGACACAATCACACTGACAAACAGAACAGTCTGTATGGCAGGAGGCAGTAGGTCTGCATTTACCCAAGGTGAATTGTATGGTAATGTACATTGAGATACCTTAAGGCAGGTTACCCCTGATACCCCCACATGTTGTAACAGCCTGGGTTAATTATTGTGCATCCCCCCTAGACTTGGTAATACAGTGCCATATACCACTGTTACATACACTGGCCTCTGGAGTGCAATACACATATGTATTGTGTAGGTGAAGCCCACACATATATGGACCCAACCCAACAGTATGTGTGGGAACACAACAGCAGTAGACTGATGGCAGTAATGGCAGCATGACATACTCACAGCCCACTACATAACAACCTCTGACAGCATGTCATATGTACAAAGCCTTGTATGTAGGTGGAGGACAGAAGCTGGAACACAGGCTCATATGTGTAAAACTGTTGTCATACACTAAGCAAGTTGCTGGTGTTACATGATAGTCTGCAACATACTCTTAGTCAGGAATATTAAGTTAGAAACAGAAATGGATGTAGCCATGTATTGATAGCACTCAACACATACACTGCGAGTGATATATCTGACACAAGACCTGTGTGGTGGGCAGATAAAACATAATAGGCACACCTGTGGCCATCAAGAGGATAGGCCCACAGTTGAGAGTTATGCAGACAGACTGCATTCCAAGTTAAACTAGTATGTACACACAAACCCTGTAACTGTGGTGCTATACAATGCATACATCACTAATGACACACTGTCTGTAGTTCTGGAAACTCTTACAAATATGTAACTGGCCTGAGTGTGCAGGCTCTCCTGTAAGAGGTATTGCTACCTGCTGTCTGTAACACTACTGCCCACACACAGGAAGGGTGCCCATCATACAGGAAGGGTAAAGGGACCATGCCCACAAGATGCAGGGATTTATAGTAGTTGGTTGCCATGACAGTGGTAATTGGAAGTACTACACAGCATGCTACATGAAGGTACCAAGTGGAGGACACTAACTGGTGCAGAGACCATCACCTGATCATGTGTATCACCTACAAATTTCATGCTGCAATCTATGCAAAGCAGCTCAGTCAATTTGCTGGAGAGAGACTGAGAGAGAGAGTGTGCATATAAGGCACAAAAAAATAAAAAAAAAAAAACACTCAGAAGAGTCTGCATTCCCAGAAGAATTATACATGTATGTAACTGACTTTAGTACTTGGTCAATAATAATGGGATAGACGATGTGGAATGATTTATATGTGCCTTCAGGTGTTGTTGTTGCAACTGAACAACTGCTAAGGGCAATAGAGTCCATCCCTTTGGGTAGTGGGCCATACCCATCAACCGTGCAGAGCAGCACTGACTGATAAGATGTAAGCCATCATAGTGTGTGTTGTGTAATGGGAAGTATGTATATTATGTGGCCAATAGCTGGTGGTGGAAGTAATGCCATTATGATTGACATACAGGGTCCTGGGTTCAAGACCTGCAAGGGCTGTTCATTTGGGTTGGGAGGGTGGCTTAATATCTAAGGTGTTTGCCTTGCAAACCCAAGGTGCAGGGTTTGAGTCTCAAAAGGGATAATTGGCTAGGCTTAAAATGGCTCATAAAGGCAGTTAGCTTAGTACTATACTATGAACTATGAACCTATGAACATGAACACAGCCCACCTCTTGCAGGATACTCAGGTTAACCTGTATTGCAGCATGCAGGAATGCCATACATGTGTAATAGGGTTACCTGCAATCTAGCTCTACATATACCCCCAATGTCAGGCTGTGTCCATATGTGGCACCTGTCTGTGTTGTAGCAAGACAGAACAGTGCAGATGTGCAGGAAGGCATTGTGAGATTGTGGACCTGATGTCTGAATGTACCCCACATATAGGTATGCATATGTGTACATATATATCTACATGTATGTCCACAAATATAGATACCCATGTGTAGACATATATATGAGCACATATATACTTCACAAATATCTACACATATATAGATATATACCTATATGCACATGTTTACATATATATAAGCACACATACACAAACATATATATATGTAAATACATGTCCCCTATAGAACTACTGCAGTGCTGCATGCTATGTGCGAGGAAACAGCACACATAGCAATACGCACATATATCAACAGCTGTCAGTGTGTGCAGCATGGATGGGTATGTCACATGTGAACCCTTTGTTGGGACCACATTGCCCTTGTCTGTGAAGTATGGAATGGGAATATGGCGATGTATGGTGGGTATAGTTGTGGAGGTAGTCAGGGTTGGCAGATACAGAGGGCAGCCTACAGGGGAGGTATGTGACACATGTGATGTATAACCACTCTGGATGGTGTGTGTGGTCTATGATGTTAATGACCCATGGGCCCCAATATGGAAACAATGGGAACAAGCCTTCCACCCACTGCTACTCACAACAGCAGTCCATGTCCTGAAGGTGCCTGGCCTGGAGGCTGAGGAGGAGGAGCATGTGGGCCCTGTGAATGTGTACTGGATGTCTCAAGGTGATGTAGCTCATGCCACATGTGTCTGTGGAGCCCGTTATGGAACAGACCCTGGACCTGAGCTCAGAGGACAGGAACATGTCTGTGTGTGCCCCCGGGGGCAGATGAGTTTAGAGAAGTGGTTCTGATGGCCAATAGTACATAGATATGCTGTTGTGTCACTGTTACAGAACATATGTTGGTAGCAATAGTCTACACAATCCCAGAACATGTCCAACATCATGCGTAGATAACTGCAATAACACAGTATGTCAGATGTGCAGCACACACATAGCAAGCATACCATAGGCATATATAGAACCATTGTGGCCCTGACAATGGCATGCAGGTGAATAGTCTGTAACAGCCCAGCAATGATAGTGTCCACACAGGGAACACGGCTACAAACAGATTGCACAAATGTGGTACAGTACAATATCTGCCCCACTGGTAGGTATGCTGTAGCCATACCTATTGAGTTGTGTATACAGTTTGTTGTCGCTGATATGGTGAGGGGGTTGACAGTGATGTGTATTAAGAACTGTGGTAACTTTGCTGCATGACTTGCTCACACCTGTTCCCATCTTTATGTCTTTCAGGCACGATGTCTCATGGAAGGCTGCCAGCCTACACAGCAGTGGAAAATGAAATTTTGCTGAATGGACTCATACAGCACTATGCAACCTTGTTTGGCCAGGCTGCCCATGATCAGCAGGAGCAGACTGTCCTGTGGAATGAACTAGTCCACAGGGTCAATGATTTCGGACTGCACAACCGCAGTTATGAGCAGGTCCAGCATCATTATTCTGACCTGCTTCGCAATGCCCATCGGCATACTGCTGCAGTCTGGGGGGGTCATCTCACCGCAGGAAGAGCCATAGCATCCATCCCCCCCGACACGTGTGGTGGAGCTCCTTGCCAGCCTTGTGGTACCTGCCTGTCTGGCCAGCCACCAATCACCAGACACTTTTGTGGAGGTGGGTGTCACCCACACACTGGTTGAGGAGCATGAAGGTAAGGTCGCAGGGCACATCCATAGACCACTGTTGCATATACATCCACATCTGTACAGGTAGATCATGTATATCTGACACATCATAGCTATATTTTGTTGCTGCATAGTAGTGATAAACAGATGTCCATATGTGGAAGTATTGTGGGAATGTACTGTTGATGTACTGTAATACTGCACCCACTCAGCAGCAATGCCACAGTTGTGGCCACTGACTTTGCATCTCCCACCCTCTGATGTAGGTCCCTCTGGGATACCATTAAGGCAGCAGCCTGTAGCTGGTGAGTATGGTTTATGTAGATGCTTGCCAATACACCGGGCATGTAATGGCGATGGTATATTCCATGCACACATCTAACACACCTACCCAAAATACATGCTGTACATGTGCACGTATTGTTGCTGTGAAATGCACAGCATCACAGGGGTGACCATGATGGGGTATTGGAAGGGTATGTCAGACACGTGCATGATAACTAACATCCTCTCATTGCAGAATGTGTCCACAGGGAGTAACATAATGGTGGGAGACATGGCCTACATTAGGGACATGTTTGAAACAACACCCATATACAGTGCAACACCAGTGCATATACCTGTAGGACAATGGCAACTGCTGCAGAGATACACTATGGCATAACACTCCCGGTCAACAAATTTAAATAAATAAATAAATAAATAAATTATAAGGCATTACTATGGTCCACATTATCAGCTGGGACTACGCTGTAACATGTGGTGTTCAGTGTATGGGACACTGCAAAGTGACACACGTGTAGGGCTTACTTGTCATGCATCTGCAAAAAGGCTGAAGGAGGGGGGAGGAGTGTCAGCATGACATACCAGTGTACTGCAGCAGGGATCCTAAGGATGCTAAGAATGGCTGTATCTGCACATAGTCAGTTTCTGGACCTGTGAAAGCCATAACCCTACCCGCACAGCAATAGTGATGGCAGTGTGTGAACACCAAGGGATGTGCACATGAGTAGACCTTGCAATCATGTGGATTAGGGGGACATGTGTAGGGCAGACTAAACATACACTGGCAAATGCAGATGGCCCACACTGATATACCCCTGCAAGGAGTAGTGACTGCTGTAGTACACACAAGAGGTGCGACAAGCCGTCATGATAAGGGTGTGCACACATATGCCCACACAGTGTGTATGTATCACGGTCAGCATCCGCTCACCTAACACATTCCTTAGACATTGCATGTGAAAGTACAGGACATATGTCACATATCGGGCTCATGTACTGTTACGATATGCAGTGATGTGGTCCCATGGCAGACCAAGGATGGGTGCATCATATCAATAAGGGTGTGCACACCCCCCATAGCCATGGTATGCTCTGATGGTTGTCAGTGTAAGAGTATTGGATTGGTCATACATGGTCCGCTGATGTTGAGAGCTGTGAATCAGACATCAGGCATTCACAAATTACATTTGTCCACATATCAATCCAGGTATGTGTTGCTGGAAAACATAGGGTCTGTGAGCATTAAAGCTGACATAACTGACACAGTAGTATACATTCAGCAATGGGCTGCATACCTGTGAGGTGTGGTGCACAGTACATGGCAGGGTGCAGAAAAGGTGCACAACAATACTGTGTACATGGGTGCAGTGGTATCCAGGGGAAGGGGCTTCACCTAGTGACACAGTACATGCATCACACACATGTATACTGTTGCTAGCATGGATTGGCTATAGCTGCACTGCATGCTGTTGGGTACCATATGTTATGCATGTTGACAGAGGGTTAATAGGATGACTGTGTGTACTATAATTGTGCAACCTCACCTGTATGTGTGTGTGTGTGTGTGTGTGTGTGTGTGTGTGTGTGTGTGTGTGTGTGTGTGTGTGTGTGTGTGTGTGCATGTGTGTGTGCATGTGTGCGTGTGTGAGTCCTTCTGGGTAGTTAGTTTGTCTGTAGGGTCACTCTGGTGAAGTGGAGGGAGGTTTATGCATGTAGGATGCATGTGTGCATGTGTGTGTGTTTGTGTGGCTGGCCATGTATGCACGTGTGATTGTGGGGTGTTCATACAGCAGTACCTCCCTCTGGTATCATGCAGTGCATGGACATGGACTGCCACATTACACACCTGGAATACTTGTCATGTGTATAATCACAGGACAGCTGATAGTATAATATGGTCTGTAGCATGGAACAGGCATTGAGAGGGGAGGTAGACACCAAGTACACCCTAAATATCACATTCAGCAGAGAAGTCACCTACAACCCATGTATGCAACACTACAGATGCATTGGGGAAGTACTTGTCAACACCAGGGAGTGTATCCAAATATTACAGTTGTCACATGATAGGCTGATTGAGCAGCATATCTGGCATGTACTGAGCATTGCATACACATGACGCACCAGTGCATGATATTATGGTTAGAACATAGTAGCCCACACATATAGGGGCCATGGTCATGATGTCCAGACATACACAGGGAGAACATCGAATGACAGCAGTAAGGCCATCTAAAACCACTACACACAGGTCATGCAGGTAATATAGTAACAAGTCTTGTGTTATGATTGCTTGTGTAGGCATTTAGAGGACTGATATGTTAATGAGTGGTATCAATGTGTATATGTTACCAAGTGTGATGGACATATATGTGGGACTGTCTGTAAAGTCATGGACAGGTAGTTATTACAGTGGTGTGTGTGTGTGTGGGTATGTGTTTCTGTGTGTGTGTGTGTGTGTGTGTGTGTGTGTGTGTGTGTGTGTGTGTGTGTGTGTACTGTTAGGCAATGCTGTACAGGTTTTAAAGTGTGTTTGTTGTTTATTGTTTTCCCTCACAGGTGGTGAGGTGAGTCAGGGTCACTCCTGCATGCAATCTGATGTTGATGTCCATACAGACACCGAAGATGATGATAGTACTGTTGAGGCACAGGTGGGTTTGTCAGGGGCTGACACTGCGCCATCATTTTACACCCCCCTTTTAGCAACCCCAACCCAGCACACAGTTTCAGTGCCTATACATACCCCATCACCAGTGGCCATAGTGGAGGGACAGCTGGTGTTTGGTGTCAGTGCACAAGAAAGAGTGGTTACCATGCCTACTGTGTCTGGTTGCAGCAGGCATAGCTTAATGTCTGGCAGGGCACCATATATGCAGATGTCCCAGGGTGCTCATAGTAGGGCCACTGGGCATCATGCCCCTGGCAGAGGTGGCATAGCTGGTACCAGCAGGTGCAATTTTCAGGCTGTCATGATGGTGCAGGCTTGTATGGAATGTTACACCAGACAGGGCCTGAGGCTGCAGAGGGCTGCTCTCTCATCTGTAAGTGACAACATCCGTGAACTATCTGGTACCATCCATGCTTATACCGAGCTCATGGATGGACGGCATGGTGAGATGATGGCCTTCATTGCCTGTGGTATGTCTGTGCTTGAACATGTGGTGGGGATGCGGCAATGGCCTCTTGGACGTAGGCCAGCAACGCCAACAGCTGGCAGTCAATGTGGACATGCTATGACACCAAGGGGCTCCCGTAGTGGCAATACCAGCCCCGGCAGTGTGGGGGGTGCTGTCCACACCATACCACAGCAGGCCACATGCACATGGTCTTGGCCAGTCCCAGGAGGAACCTAGTACCAGTGGGCATTTGTCATTGGCAGGTGAGAGTAGCACATCGAGGCCTGTACCTGGACATGCCCATATAAACCCTGGCAGGCACAGTCCACGTGTCCGTGGCCAGAGGCAGTGAACTGCACACCCTGTCAGGTATGGTCTGCAGCTGTCCATAAACACTTGTGTAGGGCAGCCATATGGCAGAACTGTGTGCATGCATACCCACACACTATACAAACACACCTAGGGCAACCCCATATCTACACACACACCACATCACCATGCCCAGCTCACCTCAGTACACCCCTCACCCACACACATGGTGTCAAATGTATGGCCTACCCTCGGCCTCTGGCAAACCAACAACACACCCTATGCATATGATGATACCTGTGCCACATCCTTGTCATCCATACCATCAATGCAGGGACAGATTAATATGGCTCTGATGTACATGGTGACTGTACTACAGTGTACCACAGTGCAGAAGTGTAACATGTTGCAAGGAGTGAAGTGTAATGCATATATGTCAGGTAGTGTAGCCATCCAACAATGATGCATTATAACTGTTAGTAACACTGGTTGATTGCGGTCTCTATAATGTTATCCATTTGCGTTGTAGATGTACATGTGTCAGCAGAAGGATGGTCTGCAGTCATATTCCATAACAGGGTATAGTACTGTGGTGACACATGTCACAGGTTAGTATAACGGTTATTGCCTGTGCCACATGGACAGATGACCCACTGGAGTGTGTATACCCTGCAACCTGATGTAGACCCATCCACATACACGCACACTGTTACCTGGCAACACTGGGACTACACCCCTACCTAGGTACGTAGTGATACTGAAGTGTGTGGCTTACATTGTACACACCAACAGCATTTAGGGTGAGGTGTGTCCCAGGTTACATGTTATATGCAGAAAATCCACAGACGTGTACAGTATGCTAATGGGGGATGTAAAGGGTGTATATGGACAATATGTAGTGTGACATATCTACATATACACATTAACAGCCACATAACAGGCAAACACACATCCAAGAGACCAGGGCCTATCACTGCTAACTAACTTTACCTTGTGTCCAATGCATTACCCGTAGGCTGCACACAGCACATTTATAACTGGCCTGGATTGTGGTATCAATTACCTGTTTGATTGATGGTGACAGTGGTAACCATAACGTGGTACATGGGACATGTACCAGGTTTACCTTGGTGTAATGACAGTGTACACAGCACCCACATCCCCCAGTGGATATTGTACTCCCTGAAACCCATGATGACACTCTGCCACACCCACCATCACACACTGGCCTCAACTGCGATACAAACCATAGTATACCCCAACAGTGGTACTACAGGGATGTGCATCTAATGCACATGCCAAATGAGTAATAGGGTGTTGCATTGTCATGCCTCGCCTATGGGCAGCAATGACACTATCTGTACTACTGTGTGGCAATGGGTATTGTAATAGGAGTATGTGGCCTCAGAATGCTGTACCATACAGATATATGGACATGCACACATACACACTTGCCAGAACACAATAGGTATCCCATGCCTATCAACCCATTTGTACAACACTGTTGTGCTGGTAGTGCAAGGCTCATTTAGCCGGTATGGAGAGGAGCTTAACAGCGTACATGTAATGTCCCATACAGCAGCAGCCACAACTGACTATGGCAATGGGTGTTGCGGTGGTTGTGAAGGCCCTCATGGCATTCCCAAGTACATGTGTGCTAACATACAGACACTGCTATACTTAGTCATGCAGACATACACATGTGTCAGTACAGGGGTGCTTCACTGCAGGTGGTCATAGCTGTGTACCTAGCTATCATCTAGGGAGAAATGGGTCATGTAGGGGTAGTGTGTGCAGTGGTATCCTGCCACCTGCCATGTAGCTGTAGGCAATCTATCGACAGACACTATTGTGGTGGCCCTCAGGGTAAGAATGACATGCATCAGCCAATCCTCCAGGTGCCTCCTGCACATGGCCACTGAGGTGATCAAGTTGACATGTATGCAACATGCATTACAACATGTTTAGTGTCTGTGATGTAGACCTGTACCCAAGCATGTTCTGTTGACTGTGGTAGTGTAGTGGAGGTACCCATGGCATGTGGTGCGTACAGGGTGTCATCTCCTATATGTGTTAGTTCTTACACAGCTGGGCAGACATGTCAGTGTCAATCAAGCTTAGGTTGCCTGTACATATCCCAGCTGAATACCTGCCATCTGCACATCTGTACAGGGACTGACAGTCATCAGCATGGAAAGTAGCTATGCAGTAGGTTTAGTGTGTTGACAGATAGATGTTTGACAGCAATATGTATGCCATAACTACATGTCAGAAGCCCTCACTAACATGTGCTGTACAGACGGTAGTCTACAGTTACATTCCACATGTCAGATCATTACCCAGTAGGGGCTATATACTGTGACACAGCTCACACACCAGGGATACAACAGGGAGGCCTCAGAGTCCAGCTATGCCTGCAGGTGTGCCTGTTGTCAGTACTACATTTAGGACTCTGCTCTCACCTGGGTAAGCACTGTCAACAGTAGTACCACCATGATACACTACATGCCAGTGTGACAGCATGTACCCTGGGTTACTAGACCTGTATGAAACACATTCACATGGATGACAGTGCTGTACAGGCCTCATATATGTCTGTTTCCCACACATGACACTCACACCCCTTGCTAGTGTAATGACAGCACATAGGCACATGTATTGTACATGGCATCACATTACCCTGCAATGTTATCAGACTTTGTGGTGTGACCTGGTTACCAGGGCTAAGCCTTGCTTGGCAAGTATCAACATTGCTGCAATATAACAGCTGAGCTGATGTGCGCACTCTTAAGCAAAGCCTACACTGTGTAAGAGCCCATGCATTTACCCATAGCTTAGCACTGCTTAGCTTCACGCAAACTGGTGAAAACCCACTTAAAGCTGCTCAGAACTGCCTTAACCACTTTGTATCTGACAGGCATTGTTCTGCCCAGCAACAAAATGAACAGCCATTGCAGATTTTGAAACCCAGACCCTGTACAGTCTAGTCACAACACTTAACCACTATGCCATGACCACTGTGAAGACAGCTGGTGTTTTACCAATATATCTGTCACTACGCATATTGAGTAGTATTGAACAATTGCCTTTACTTCCACAATTGTGTAGTACTTGTTATTAATATGACTGTTGCATCACATATGTTGTTTTATTTTTAATGTACACATAGCAGATACATATGGTAAGATATATCTGGGAGGGTATACACAACCCTGAGGTTTACACATGACAGGAATATGGATATACACATATAATAGGTCAATATATGTCTACATGTACATATACATGTATACTCATACATATGTCTGTATACTCATCTGTATATTGCAACATATATATGGCCATGTGTACATCTCTTAATATGTAAATATAGATCTATATGTATGCACATCCTATGTGTACAGATATGCCTATTTATGTGGCTATATATGTAGATAACTATAACTATATGTGCATACATATCTCTTCTGATACACCTATTACTGTCAATATATATGTAGATATCCATACGTATATGTGCATATGTATCTCTAGATGTATATGTATAAATATATATTGCTCTGTATATGTATAGATCTGAGCGTTTATATGTATATATATATATATATATATATATATATATATATATATATGTACATATACATATCCATCTATCATGTCTATATGTGTATATATCTATATTGATATATGATAATTATATATACATATATGTTCACCATATGTCCTGAACATGGAGTGGAGCCCTACTTCAGCCCCAATAGTCCCAACCTCTTAGTGACTGTTATGGTGGGCTGGCAGCAGTATATCTGGCAAGTATCTGGACATAACATCTCACTGGGTGAGTACACTAAGCTGTTAGGCATGTAACAAAGCAATGTGCAGGCTACAGGCAGACTGCCACAACACTGGCCTACATTTCCTATGGGGAATACACATGTACCTGCATATATAGCAGCCTCTACAGGCATCTCACAGCTCAAAGTAACAGACACCTGTATGAAAGTGCGTAACAACAACCAATGTGAACACAGCCACATATGGTAAGCTAGCGTAATATTACAGTATATGGACTATCAGATCAACACCATCCTCATATGTGCCACTCACACATTAACCCTACATATACTGGGCCACTACACAGTGTGGTCCGATGCCTGTCTGTGAAATGGGACATGTGTGTGTTTGTCCCTACAAACATATAAGCTGATAGGGTAACATACAACAGAGCAGCATGTAACATCAGATAAAACAGGACCACAAATAATGACATCTACGACAGTCTGTACATAGGCCAAGGTACATATTCACAAGATACACACTGTCAACAATAACCATAAGTACACAGAACTCAGTACTTCACACACAATCACAGAATGCCCAGATTATGTCCTCAAATATAACCCCTACTATACATAGCATGTGTGCCAGTCTGATATCTCACTGGCTTGTAATCAGATATGATGTCAATAAATGTGGTGTACAGAACATATGTGCCTCTTACTGCATGACATATGTACAAAGGTTGACAGAGTTCTGACTAGAGGCACAAACACAGGGCCAATATTGACATGTTGCTGTGATAACCTCATACATTTACTGTTGTAACAAGGTTTGTTGCAACATATATCATATGAGGAATATGAAGTCAGTAACTCTCATGGCTGTCACCATGTACTGACTGCAATCTTCATACTATGCTTCTGCAGTTCACAGATAGGTGCTCTGTGGGTAACACAAGAAACCAAAGGCACCACACACTGCCCAGTCTGCAGATGATCCTACAAATGGGGGTTTCTTCATAAACATAGCACTGACATGACAGGTATAAAAACATGTAGGACAGCCATATCCACACACACCCTGTTAAAACAACATTACTCCAATGCAGTATAGCAGCACTTACATTCTGTAGTCATGTCAGGCACATCCCCCTTCTGTGTGTTGGCCTGTTTCCACAGTGTATGTTGTTAGAGGTAAATCCCCAATCCATCTGTGATGCTTTTTGCCAAACAACAGATCTAGGTCCTGCTCACAGTGAATGAAAAGGCCCAACACCAACATGATGTTCCTAGATATTGGAGTGTGTTTCCATGCAATTGGCTATGGGAATGTTACCACAGCTGTTCCACACACAATCAGCAAGAGGAGGGCTGCAATTCATGCAGAGGCCATCAGCTGATCATGAGCATCATTTACAATACACATGTTGCTGCATAAGCAAAGCAGGTTTAAATCTCCACATCCACCAGAGAGGGAGTGAGAGTGGCAGACAGAGGCTAAAATAGGTCAGGGAGGGATGAGAGAGTAAAACATAAGCATGTTTGTGTCACACAACTACCAGTACAGGGTACCAAACACCTGACTCTCTATGTAACACTATCATATGTCTATGCAGTTATTGGATGCGCTACATAGGTTACATGTTGAAGAGCCCTCCAAATGTATATGTGATGATGATTGACATCTGCAACAGTGATATGGTAGCTGTACAGTAGGTGTAGTACACATGCCTGACCACATGAACAGGTGTCAGCATCAACACAGCCACACTCTCTCTGGGTCCCACACACATTGCACACTTGGCAGGGTCAGAAATACAACTCCTCACTAGTTAGATGGCCACAATACAGTACTGTGCAGGTATCACATGCACCACAGGGGTTTTCTGGAGGGTATATGGACAAAGGGTATGTGGAGATGTCTGACATCAGACAGCATGCTTCAATATGCCAATGGGGGTTGTGGTGAGTGTGAATGTAGTCATAGGCATCATACACCACACACACAGACACAGGGTGCCAGTTCTGACATGCATGGGTGCATTGCTTCACGGGTGTGCAGTGGTCGACTGTGCCAGATAGCTATACAAGGATAGGTGATGGGTATACCTTGGCATCAGGCCACATGCCAATGGTCTGCAGTGTGGCTCAGGGATGTAGTGTCTGGATTGTCCCACAAAGATGGGTATTGTATCCACCATCCAATCACCTGGGTAACTGTTGTGTGTGGCCAATGCTGTGCATTGCTTGCCATGTATGTGTTCCTTAGTCCATGACATGGATGGTATCTGAGATGTGCACACCTCCCATATGCATGTACAGTGACATGTGGAACTGCACCTGGGGTGTCTGGCCCATGTTGTGTACACAGATTGTTATCATCAGATGTGCCACTCCTGGCCTCATGTGGCGGGAACTGTTAATAGACAGCAGGTTGACCCTGCACCTACAATGATAGCATGATGCTGGTATTCCCTGGTGTCAGTGGTATCTGTCCATACAGGGCTTGTTTTTCAGGCATGGTATGTCCTTTGTGGGTCACATTTGATGGCAGTACAGGTGTTGCAGGTGTTCAGTGGGGAACATGGGAGAGGTGTGCTGTCGGCATGTACATGCCTATTGGACTGATGGGCAGGGTGCCATGCTCTCTGTAGCCCACTGAAATCACACCGTAGTTGCTATCAGTGGGCAATATGCAGGGTACTACCAACATAGCAGCTGTTGCCTAGGCAAGTGTGTGTGTATGAGACATGCATTGAGAGTGTTCTCCGGGTGATACAAGGGATGCTAACATTGTTCAGCTGGCCTTGATGTCACATGTAGGGATATGGATTTGCACACCAGGCTCTTGGCTATTTCACATCTGTTATCCCTGTATGGTGGACATTGTGATATATATACTAGGGCTACCATATAAGAATTTGACAAAATCCACTCGACATTGAGTTCAGTTGTTCCACACTCACCTCCACAGAGGATATGAATGACAAACACAGACACACACACACAAACCTGTCATGTCTGGGATTAGAACTTCTACCTAACTAGTACATTACACTACAGCACTATGCAGTTAAAGGAAGCACCATGGAGATTACTGGAGTACTCCTTCCCCAAAGGTGTATTTCACAGTGAATGACATCAGCAGGATTGCCAAAGTAGGGCATTTGAATTGTAATGAGTATGACTAGCCAAAAATGCATTGCTCCCTACACAGACATAAAACATCAACAACTGCCATGTGTGGGAATAAAACCCCTACCAGAGTTCTATATCACACTACAGCATAAAGCAGTCATAGGATGCACCACAGGGATTACTGGAGTACTCCTTCCCCAAAGGTGTATTTCACAGTGAATGACATCAGATGGATTGACAAAGTAGGGCATTTGAATTGTAGTGAGTGTGACTAGCCTAAAATGCATTGCTCCCTGCACAGACATAGAAACACACACAAAACATCCACGACTGCCATGTGTGGGAATAGAATGCCTACCAGAGTTCTATATCACACTACAGCATGAAGCTGTTATAGGATGCACCACAGGGATTACTCGAGTCCTCCTTCCACAAAGGTATATTTCACAGTGAATGACATCAGCAGGATTGCCAAAGTAGGGCATTTGAATTGTAGTGAGTGTGACTAGCCAAAATGCAACCCTTCCTACACAGACATAGAAACACACACAAAACATCCACAGCTGCCATGTGAGGGGAATAGAACCCCTTATAGGATGCATCATGGAGATTACTGGAGTACTCCTTCCTCAAAGGTGTATTTCACAGTGAATGATATCAGCAGGCTTGTCAAGGTAGGGCATTTGAATTGTAGTGAGTGTGACTAGCCTAAAAAGCATTGCTCTCTACACAGACAGAAACAAACACACAGTTGCTATGTCTGGGCTTAGCACTCTTATCTAACTAGTTTATCACACTACAGCAGTACATAGCTATAGGGCATGCCACAGAGATTACTGGGCTACAGCTTTCTGAAAGGTGTATTTCACAGTGAATGACATCAACAGCCTTGCCAAAGTAGGGTATTTGATTTGTAGTGAGTGTGAGCAGCATAAAAAGCATTGCTCTCTACACACACACACACACACACACACACACACACACACACACACACACACACACACACACACACACACACACTTGCCATGGCTGGGATTAGAACTTCTACCTAACTAGTTTATCACACGGCAGCAGTAAACAGTTATAGGTTTCACCGCAGAGATTACTGGGCTACAACTCTCCCAAATGTGTATTTCAAAGTGGATGACCTCAGCAGGCTTGTCATAGTAGGGCTATGGGGGGGGGGCAGTGTGTGTGCATGGGCCATAACCCATTCATCTAAAGGTTGACACACCACATGCGGGCACATGCAGCATTATATTCCACAGGTACGTGTATACAGCTGCTAGATGTTTCTCATCCAGAAAAAAAGAGGTCATTGTTCCTCTCTACTCATAACTCATTATAGAGTACAACACCCCTTTTGGTATGTACTTCACAAGACATCTACAACAACTGGAAAGGCCACAGAAATATCTCGCAAAGAGGATTCCTGACCTCAAACAGATGCTCTACGCAGACAGTCTCAAAAAACTCCAGCTTTACTCAGTCGCATATCGCCTACGCAGAGGCAATCTCTGCCTAACATACAAAACTATGTCAAACCCAGAGCTGTTGGACATGGTCCACTTAAAGAAATCCCAATCCCTTCAAGCTACATGCTCTAGGGACCAAAACCTTGTCACCACAATAAACAGAACATGCTGGAGGGATAGATTCCTGTCCCAGAGACTTCCCATACTCTGGAAAAGACTACCTATGTCAAACAGAGCTCCTCATTAGCACTCTTCAAGAAAAATCTTGATGATTGGATGGGAGATAGGAAATTCACCCAGGGGATCACTTCTGTGGCTCTGCTTAACAGGGGCACAGGAAAATAATGTTCTTGGGAGGCAAAAGCCAGGGTACATTTTTGGCTAGGCTTATATAGGCCCTAGGGCCAATAGCCTAGTAGCTACCTATGAACTTATGAACCTATAAGATGACTACTTCCTTATGCAGTCATGTTGCACAGCTAGCACTTGCACCACATAGTCTGTAATGCTGACAGATACCGGTGGCTAATGTCTACAGTGAGTGACATCTGAACCTTATGTAGTTTTAACCATTTGGCTGTGTGCTGGGTGGGACAGGCCTCATAATGGATGGCTCCTTGTCACAGTCACTCTCTTCCACACATCTATGTACATCTACTTTTGGCTTATTATAGTGTGTTGTCCTTGGATATATGCCTGTATTTCTATCCACTGTGTGTGCAAAGCATGATTGGTGCATACTGAGGAGTGTCTGCACTAACATCTGCCAAATATGTCTGGTCTATTGTTGTTTTCAGACATGGGCTTCATTTGTTTAAGTGTGCTGTGCCAGCATGCCCAGTATGCCCTCCAGGTAGTTTGTACTCCAGTGCAGACGTTTGTGTTGTACACCTACAGGTAGCAAACTGTTTCTGAAGAGTATCCGCCGATCATTTGGCAATATGGGAACAAACTGTGCAGGGGATAGTGTGTACTGTAGGTGATTGTGTCTCTGCTGCTTCAGCTGCATGGTACTGCTGTTAGCAGAGATATTCAGACATGTACTGTTATACACAGTGATGTTTTCTGTCCTTAAGTACTCTCAGGTGGACATTCTTGCACACAGTGATGTCTTGGGGGACAAGGGTGACTGCAGCTGTGTCCAGTATTGTGGGCAGACACCTATGTATTCATGGTAAGTTATGTCATTCTGGTGGGGGAGCTGCAGACACTTTCTACTGGGTCTGTGTATCCAGTTCAGCACCTTGGTACAGTGCTGGCAGAGGATCCCATACTTGTATACCCATCAACATGACAGTATGGGCTTATCTTGCTGTGGCAATGCCTGACAGCTGTACAGATTCACACATGTTATCCAGAGGCAGGGGCCATGGGTCAGGACATTACCCCTATTGTGGTGTATGGGCAGGTGTGTAGCCACCCATTCATTTATGTGTTTGCAGCCAGGGATAGTGTGTGCACTCAGCTTGGTGTCGGACCTTGCACATTTTGTGCTGCCCATGCTCCCACTCACCCCCTGTTATTGTAACCTCTTCCACACATTATGCATACATTCTCTTATACTTTCCCTAACGGTACCACCCCATCACAGGTGTGTGTTAGTGTTGGTCCACAGTTCATGCAGTGGGATATGGTGGACATGTTACTGTGGTGTGTCCACATGGCCTTGAATATGGCTTATGTGGAGTGTGTTATGTTGTTATTTGGGTGTCCATGACATAACATGCATTGGCAGTACGTGTGAGACACAGGCTTTTGGCAGAGGCCTGTGGGCCATTAGGTGTTGCTGTGGGCCAGATGTGGCAGACCTTTGCATTTTGTCAGTCCTACAGTCTCAGACCACCATACAGTATATTCCCCTGGGGTGACAGGGTAGGTGTGATAGGTATTCATGCCAATACCTTCTATCAGTCTTGATAAGGTGGTGTGGATGCTGGCAGGCTGCTACCTAGAGCTAGGGACACACCTGCATGGGACACCTGCACTGCTTGCTGCATTCTTCTGCTATTGTTATATACAGGTGGGGTCATACTGTACCTATTCCCCACAGCATATATATGACCAGAGAGGTACCTGTGGATGGTGTCTGTGTGAGCTGGGTCCATGTGTGCTATGGACACTACTTACATCTGACACACAGATATGCGTGGGGTATTCCAGTTATGCTGGCATGTGCAGGTACATCAGCTGTTTCCCAATACATCAGTCCTACCTCCTTTGTGATCTGCAAGTGTTCAGGCAGACATCATCGGTATCCCCTGCTACAGGACCAGTTACTGTGATGCATACCTATATGTACAATTCCAAGGGTGTCTCCATTTCACAGTAACACAATATATACAGCATGTCTGGGGTACTTTCCCCTGTGTACTGCTTATATATCTAGCCCAACAGCCATGCCATGTCAGTCTTTTAGATGGTGACACATATTACCACCATACATTTACAATGGCTTACTGCTAGCATGTGTTGTACTGGTGGAGATTGTCTTTGGCACTACAGTTGTGAGGGCTTGTCCCTGTCATCAGCAGTAGTGAGCAATGGCCACCAGGTCTTACCTCAACATGCATACATACTGACCACTCTCACACAATATGAAACACACACCATCCTAACACACACAGACCTGCATATTGTGCAAATGCTACAACCTATCCTGCTACCTTGGCCATGTCTGGGCATCTGTGCTCCACTCGTATTATACCTACTCATACATGTTACTACATTTCTACACAGAATTGGGGGCACACCTGACTGTTACTACATTTCTACACTGGATTGGGGGGAACACCTGACTGTTTTTACATGTCTACATAGGAGTGGGTGGCATACCTGACTGTTACTACATTTCTACATTGGAGTGTGGGGGGGGGGGGCACACCTGACTGTTTCTACATGTCTACACAGAATTGGGGGCACACCTGACTGTTACTACATTTCTACACAGGACTGGGAGGCGCACTTGACTGTTACTACATTTCTACACAGGATTGGGGGGAACACACCTGACTGTTTCTACATTTCTACACATGATTGGGGGGACACACCTTACTGTTTCTACATGTCTACATAGGATGGGTGGCACACCTGGCACTTGTATACATTTGCTATGACTGTACTGGCATGTCAGGTACTCCATTTCATTCTGTAGTCTAAACTATCATGCCAACTAGAGGCATATCAGTGTACTACAGGTCTTAGCTTTGGTTGACCTACATATTAGTGTCTGACTTCCTACCCTTCAGAACTAACATCCCACTGCCTGACCTGCTGTAGTCTGTCTGTGTAGGCCTGGGGGGTGGTTATCCATAGGCATCATTCAGAGACCATAGCACAGCCTCTGTTTGTGTTTATCTACACCTGTCCTGCTGGCTGAGACTGTTGTTGAGTATGTGAACCTCCCTGACTGGCATGTGTGAGTCATATGGACACACATGTCACCCAGCACATTTCCTGCAGTGGGTTTTGTCGCCCTGTGTAGTAATGGCTACTATGGTGACTGCAGTATTTGTTACAGCTGTCATGGTGCCACTATGGGTGTCTACTATCTGCTGGCATACCATTCAGCCACCTGATTCACTTGCATGCTCAAATCCATACCATAGATACAGGTAACGACACATTCTACTCCATTTGGCAATTGGTAGGTTGATTGACTTACCTTGTGGGTGTGCCAGTATTGAGGATGGTGCTGTAGGGCTGCCTATGTTGGATGCACATAGTACACTCCTTATACATGGTTGAGCACAGGTAGTGTCATGTTTGGCATCCCTTTTACTGTATGTGTGAGTCAGAGAGAGGTGTCATTCCATGGGTCTCTACTGTGTCAATGCATGTCCAATGCATTGCCTCTTTGCCAAGGCATGCCTCCATCTGCCTACTAGGGAAGGCTCAGGTTGCTCCTCCTCTGAGTCACTCTGTGCCTGTGCAGGCCTTGGCATTGGTGGGGAGCTGTGTGTCCCTGCCCTGTGCTGTTCCTGGTGCAGCTGTTTCCACAGGATCATATTGTGTAACATGGCATGTACCATAACAATTTGAGTACATGTAGCTGGTGAGTACTGCAAGGCTTCACTGGATGTGTCCAGGCACCAGAACCGTGACTTGAGCATCCCAAACACATGCTCTATTATAAGTCTGGTCTGTGTGTGTGCCTTATTATGGCATTCTTGTTCGGGTGTGTGTGCATTTCTGATGGGTGTCATCAGCTACGGCTCCAGTGTGTAACCTGCATCCCCCACTAGGTGACCGTAAGGGATGTTCCCATTGGCAAATCTCTGGTACAGCTGTGTCAGACATCAGATGTGGGAATGCTGAAAGCTTCCAGGCAGCCAGCACACACATTCATTATAATGCCCTAGGCATCGTGCATGACCTGGCAGTTGATGAAGGGGAGGCCCTTGTGGTTGATGTAGACCCTACCCTGATCACCGGTTGCTGCTTTGATGTGTATGTGCATGCAGTCTACAGTACCCACTACCTCAGGGTATTCTGCTATTTGGTGGAAGAGATGCATATTGCTGGCCAGCACCTCATGGGTGTTGAGGAAATATACGTGATCACCGGCATGTGCTGATATGGCATCCAGGAACTGGTGGAATACTCTAGATGCTGATGCCTGTGAGATCCCTATAATATCTTTAAATCTTAGATCTTTAAATCCTACCCATCCTTGGCTGCTGTATGCACCTGGCTAGGAGTGTGCTCCGTTTGTAAGTACTCCATGTGTTATTTGTACGCAAGAATCGGGAATATCCCTTAAGCTGTTTTTTACCCTGCATATTCCCCTTGGGACCTCGCCTGGGTGGATACTTATACCCAACTAAAGTCATCAGATTCTTCCATTGTTCTGTGGTCCTGCAATACTTACCTCTCTGCTGCCTTAACCCCTGCTGGGAAGGTTGAAGCAAGTCTCCCCAAAGGACATTGAGGAACTGTTTTTTACCCTGCATATTCCCCTTGGGACCTCGCCTGGGTGGATACTTATACCCAACTAAAGTCATCAGATTCTTCCATTGTTCTGTGGTCCTGCAATATTTACCTCTCTGCTGCCTTAACCCCTGCTGGGAAGGTTGAAGCAAGTCTCCCCAAAGGACATTGAGGAACTGTTTTTTACCCTGCATATTCCCCTTGGGACCTCGCCTGGGTGGATACTTATACCCAACTAAAGTCATCAGATTCTTCCATTGTTCTGTGGTCCTGCAATATTTACCTCTCTGCTGCCTTAACCCCTGCTGGGAAGGTTGAAGCAAGTCTCCCAAAGGACATTGAGGAACTGTTTTTACCCTGCATATTCCCCTTGGGACCTCGCCTGGGTGGATACTTATACCCAACTAAAGTCATCAGATTCTTCCATTGTTCTTTGGTCCTGCAATATTTACCTCTCTGCTGCCTTAACCCCTGCTGGGAAGGTTGAAGAAAGTCTCCCCAAAGGACATTGAGGAACTGTTTTTTACCCTGCATATTCCCCTTGGGACCTCGCCTGGGTGGATACTTATACCCAACTAAAGTCATCATATTCTTCCATTGTTCTGTGGTCCTGCAATATTTACCTCTCTGCTGCCTTAACCCCTGCTGGGAAGGTTGAAGCAAGTCTCCCCAAAGGACATTGAGGAAGTACGTGTATCTGCTGCTACCAAGCTTCTGTAATTTTACTCCTTCTTGTTATTTGTGTACGCTATCTCCCCACCAGGACAGCCAGTGGCCTATACCCCTCTTATCTTTGTCTCTCTACTCTCACCCTCATTCTAATTTCTCTAATCCTTACAGGCTCCTTCCCATTCAATCCTCTTTAGCCCATTCGCTGCCCTAGTGACCTAGTGTACTTTTACACTTATCACAAGAGGGTACCCCTCCCCACTGATATTCCATTACTTTACATACTTCTTGCTTTCTTCCCTTACTAGCCTTTACTTTCATCTCTCAGTGAACTCTCAGCCCACTCCACCTATTACATCCAGAACCTTACTTACCCTCTTACAGCTTATTTTCCTGCAATCTAAGCTCCACTGATTGGCTCTCATCCTTCTCCTAGTGTTTCCTGCTCTTTTTCTATCCCTCATATCTAACTAGCCTTCCTCCCTTCTACCTTATCTCCTTCACGTATCATCCAACCCTATTTCTGACTTCCTCTCCCACCCTCCAGCTTGCTCCTTACTCTGTGCGACTCCTCCCCTTACATAGTAGACATACCACCTTTCCCTGTTAGCTCACTTCCCTGCTCCTCCCCCCTCCCTCCACATCCGCCTAGAGGTTATTTAACCCCCCTCACCTCTGGGCGCCATCTTTAATTCCTACCGATCCTTGGCTGCTGTATGCACCTGGCTAGGAGTGTGCTCCGTTTGTAAGTACTCCATGTGTTATTTGTACGCATGAATCGGGAATATCCCTTAAGGTACACAGACCTGATAGCCATAAATGTTCCATGCTATGCATCATTTCTTTAACTAGCGACTGCATTTCTTGGGTGTTTTAACACTCCTGCTGTGTTACGGAACGCATTTTTATACTATAATGCGATAATCAGCTTAAAAGGTTTGCTTATATTAACAGCGTCTGTATATAGAGTTTATTCCATAAGTTAACGTTCAGGATAGAGGCTAAAGGACTGGATTCATTCATTACCTGTATATTCTGGTTTCTGCCATAAAAGTTCTATGCTATGCATTCTTTCTTTAACTAGTGACTGCTGTTCCTGGATGTTTTAACGCTCCTGCTGTGCTAGGAACGCATTTTTACTAAAATGCGACAAGCAGCTTGAAATGTTTGCTCATATTAACAGTGTCTATTTATAGAGTTTATCACACAAGATAGCAGTTCAGGATAAGGGCTCAAAGGCTTGATACGCTCATTATCTGTATATTCTTGGTTTTAGTCATATCCTAACAGCTTGTATTTACTCTTTAGCGACTGATGTTTTATAGTATCTTTACCCTCCAGTTGTTTAAGGAGTGCAACGACTATTAATGCTTGTATTAAATATCTTGCTTGAAGGGATCACTGCATAGGATCAGTGCTCTTGTATTGGCAGCGCTCAATACCTGCTTATTGGTTTTTGCATAATCAACAGCCTTTTACTTAATTCTAGCGACTGCTGTTGTTGAGCGCTCTTACGCTCCTGCTGTTTGAAGAGTACACTGATGAGTAATGCCTGGTTGTTTGTTAGAAAGGGTTATTGCTAATATACTGTTATTATAGTCAGAAGGGCCCACATGCTACTACGCTATATTGTGTTGCATCCCGCTACAGATATCAGTTACTGATTGTATAATATGCCATCATACACGTGCATATGTTATTCCTTAAGCGCTTGACTAACTACTGTTGTAGGGCATACCAAGGTACCAGGAGAGAAAAAGGCACCGTTTAAATACTGTTTTTTGTTAACGGTCGAGGCATTTACTATATTACTGACTGCGCAACATGCCAGCTTCCACGTGCATGTGTCTTCACATGCACCTGGCTAAATGCTGCTGCAGTGACCTACCAAGGTGTTTTTCCTGCTTAGAAGTAGTACTATCAAGAGTATGCTGTTTATTAATAAGTGCCTACTGTTGGAACTGACTTTTTTGATGACATTGTTTTGTCTTTTTCAAATTGAATTGATACAGAGCCCAGTTGTACACCTAACTTGTATCTAGCCTACAGTATCCCACTGTATATTTAATCTTTAGTGTTTGACTCTATTGCTAAATTGTATCTATTGGTAAATGTATCTTGTTCACAACATTTCACTGTTTATTTAACCATTGCGATAGACTCCTTTGTTACATTCTATACTTAGCCTTTATTTGCTTCATTTTTAGTATATTGTGCCAACACTACTTCCTTACCTGCCTATTACTACTACTATGGAACACATGCTGTTACTATTACACATTTATTAATCCTCTCTCTATTTTTTCTCCTCTCTCCAGCTGTTTTTTACCCTGCATATTCCCCTTGGGACCTCGCCTGGGTGGATACTTATACCCAACTAAAGTCATCAGATTCTTCCATTGTTCTGTGGTCCTGCAATATTTACCTCTCTGCTGCCTTAACCCCTGCTGGGAAGGTTGAAGCAAGTCTCCCCAAAGGACATTGAGGAAGTACGTGTATCTGCTGCTACCAAGCTTCTGTAATTTTACTCCTTCTTGTTATTTGTGTACGCTATCTCCCCACCAGGACAGCCAGTGGCCTATACCCCTCTTATCTTTGCCTCTCTACTCTCACCCTCATTCTAATTTCTCTAATCCTTACAGGCTCCTTCCCATTCAATCCTCTTTAGCCCATTCGCTGCCCTAGTGACCTAGTGTACTTCTACACTTATCACAAGAGGGTACCCCTCCCCACTGATATTCCATTACTTTACATACTTCTTGCTTTCTTCCCTTACTAGCCTTTACTTTCATCTCTCACTGAACTCTCAGCCCACTCCACCTATTACATCCAGAACCTTACTTACCCTCTTACAGCTTATTTTCCTGCAATCTAAGCTCTACTGATTGGCTCTCATCCTTCTCCTAGTGTTTCCTGCTCCGTTCGCCCTACGGGCTCACTCCGCTCCCCTACCCTGCCCCCAATTCCCACCCGCCCCCAGCACCACTAGCTATATTTCCTCTTCTTACCACACCCACTTCCTCCCAACACCAATCCATCACCGATACCCTTGACACACCCAGTATCTTCTATTCACCTCCTTGTTACCACACCCTCTAATTAACTACACCATCAGACTCCAGATCTACACTTTAACTCTGATAACTGACCCTATCTTTCCCCTTACACCAGCTTCTACCATTTCTACTACCTCCTTCTTAACTCTGCACTCCCCACTACAATCTTCACCTATACCACCACATCCTCCTATATTTACCTTTAAAAACATACTTAATTCATTTAGCTTACTACTAACTAAGTAACCTTAATCATCATGCTTTTAAAACCTTCATCTATCTCTATTTTACTATTATTACTTCTAAACCTTTCCTATCTTCACTACCTCACCCAACCTAGAAACTGCCACCATTCACGTCTCTATCACACAACCGGCCATCAAACTCCCCCCCCTCTCACACTCACACTCACCTATCTCTCCCCATCTATTTCCTATAAAACAACACTTATTCTTCTCCTACAAAATACTCACTTCTCCTAAACTCTCCATCCCCACTACTACCAAAAACCCCTTCACCATCACAACAGTACCCAACCCTTTTACTAAACTACTTAATTACCTCTCCAACCACATCCTTCACCTAGCTACCTGTCTCTTATCAGGTGATATTCATCCCAACCCAGGCCCCTTTACCTCTACCACCATACACAAGCCTCTATTACTTACTTCTTTAAACTCCCAAAGCATAGTCAACAAAATAGCAACCCTCCATGCCTGGCTCACATATAATAAACCTGACATCCTATCTATCTCAGAAACATGGCTAAAACCCTCTATAAAAGACACCGAAATAATTCCACCTAACTACTCTATCATTAGAAAAGACAGGTCCCATAAAAAAGGCGGTGGTGTAGCTCTCTTATTTTCAACATCCTTGTTAATTACTCCCTACGACAAACCTATTCCACAATTCAACAATGCTGAAATACTCCTCACCCTCCTACAAGTCAACAAGCATAAACACATATGTCTTGTATCTCTCTATATCCCCCCTGGTGACAATATCTCTACATTAGAAGACATCCTCTCTTGGCTCTCCAACAACATTAGTAATGAAACCATAATTTTAGGTGATGTAAATATCAATTGGACCTCCATTCAATCTCCAACCAACCCCCTTAACATTAACCTATATAACTTCTCCCAGCTAATCAACGAAGTAACTCGTCCATCTAAAAACCTTTCCTGTGGCAGTATATTAGATTGGATCCTTGTCTCACACCCACACTATCACTCTGACAGCGGTATTCTTCCCGGCTCTAAGTGATCATTTGCCCATCTTCACTTATCGACTCCCCTGCATCTCTCAATTCCCCCACACTTATATTACTACCCGCAACCACAAAAATTTAAACCCAACAAACTTTTCAAATTCTCTAAAAGCGATTAATTGGAACAATCTAAAGACACTATCCTTAGATGATGCAGTCTCCCACTTTAACTCTACATTCTTAAAGATACTTGATTCCCAAGCCCCTTAAGGACAAAGCGAATAAAAAATAACTCTGCCCCTGGATTACCAAAAATACATTAGCAGCCATGCCTCAGAGATAAAGCCTGGGCACTTTACCAGAAAATTAAGACCACCAAATCCCACATTGAATATAGAACACTGCGAAACAAAGTAAAAAGCTTACTATCTCTGACAGACAAAATTATTTCTTTACCCTTCAAAACAATAATAAAACAAATCCACAGAGATTCTGGAAAGGAATCTCTACCCTCCTTAACCCTAGCAAACCACACACCCCCACCCCTGATCCAAATGCCCCAGACCTAGACTTGGCTACTCAATATAACTCCTTCTTCATTGACTCTATTAGCAAACTAACTTCCTCCTTTTCTACTTCCACCTTATCATCCAATACCCCCTCACCCTCTCCCGCAAAAAAAACACCATGCACTTCTCTTACTTCCCCATTCCCAGCTACTAACTCTTCACCTACTCTAACTTCCTCATCATCCTTACCAGTATCAAATACTTTCCCTCCCCACACTGCTCCCTTCTCATTAAAACCTATACCCATTTCTACAATAAAGAAACTCCTTAGAAAATTGAAGCCCGGCACTAGTGCACCTGATAACATCCCCTCATACTTCCTAAGCATAGCTGCTGATGGAATTGCCTATCCCATAAGCATTCTCATCAACCGCTCAATCCTGGAATGTACAGTGCCCCAACTCTGGAAACAAGCCTTCATCATCCCCCTCCATAAAGGTGGAAAAAACTGCAGTGTTAACAACTTCCGCCCAATTGCTATCCTGTCCCCCATTTCTAAGCTACTAGAAAAATGTGTCCAACTTCAACTACTACCATATCTTTTAGAAAATAACCTTCTTACATCTACACAACATGGCTTTAGGCCAAACCATAGCACCATGACAGCCCTCCTCTCCTTTCTTGAAACCATCAATAAAGCACGTGATTCCGGGAAAATTGTCTCCACCCTACTACTTGACCTTTCTAAGGCCTTTGATACTATCTCACACAGTCTGCTCCTAACTAAACTTTCCAACCTTAACCTTTCTCCCTCCTCTATAAACTGGTTCTCCAGCTACCTATCAAACAGACACCAAACTGTAAAATGGAAAAAAGCCACTTCCTCTTTTCTCAATACCCCCACCAGAGTTCCCCAAGGCTCCATACTTGGTCCTCTTCTCTTTAACATATTTATAAATGATTTTCATAAATCTATCCCATTCTCTGACATTATCCAATATGCTGACGATTCTACCATTATTTGCTCTGCCTCATCTGTCCCTAAGCTTCTAAAGCTCACACAAGAAGCTTTCTCAATTACTGAGCATTGGATGAAAACAAACCACCTAGCTCTAAACGCCTCCAAAACCAAACTCATGGTATTTACCCCCTCTAAAACTACTCCCTTCAATACAAACAATTTCTTGATTATAAGTCAAAACAACTCAATTCTAGAACTAGTGTCCGAAACTAAGTTACTTGGTGTCCAAATTGACAACCAGCTTAATTTCAACTCTCATCTTCAACTAAATATTAAAAAAAAACACCAAAAGCTGGGTATGCTCTACCGTCAAAACCATTACCTCACAAAGACCTCTAAAATCGCTCTCTCCTCTTCCTTTCTTATTCCCTCCCTGCTCTATGGCTCACCTCTCCTAACAAATCTTCAGTCCTTTCTAAAGAAACAACTTTCCTCTTGCTACAATAAGATCGCCAAGTTCGCTAGCGGCCACAGGTCATCAACCCACCACTGTTCCTCTCCAAAACTAAACTGGCTTGAACTTCCTCATCAGCTCAACTACATTCAGCTCACCCTAGCCCATAAGCTCATAAATAACCCCTCTCTCTGTCCCTCCCTGTCTTCTGCTTTTAAGTTACATCTACCAGACAGAGTCTTAAGGTCTAACAACCAAAACCTACTAGAAGTACATAAACCAACACGTCCCCCAGGCAAATACCTTCTATCCTCTAACCTAGCCCGTCTTTGGAACACACTCCCACCATCCATTCGTACCACCTCTAATCTTTATACATTCAAAAAATTTCTACACACACATCTAAAGTTGCAATGGGAATGTTCCTGTTCTCATCCATCATAAATATATGGAACTCTTAATCCTTCATCCATTCTTAAGCTATTCAACAAAGCCTACTTAACTTATCATTCCCTTCATAACTACATTCATTTATAACAAAACAACTCTACCTCTCTAAAGTCATTACACAACTCACATCTATTTTACCTATTTCTATTACACTGTATTATATGAATGTTACCTCAAATGCAAAATCAATGACTGCATCCTATTTTACATTTGTATAAGTATCTAAGCTATCTATTGTTTATTCCTGCCCTCTGGTTTGCTTTAAGGGCTTTTTAAATTGTTTGTACCTATTTTGTGTGTCTGTTTTTTGGAGCTTTTCTCCCCAGGACTCCATTGAAAACGGGTTCTTTTAGGCCCAATGGACTATCCTGGTAATCCAACTGCAAATAAATAAAAAAATAAATAAATCCCCAGTTGAGCTTTGGGAGGTACCTGTGGCTAATATTCCTAGCCCTACACATACCTTGGTATCCACTGAGATTGGTTCCCCTCTTTGAGTATGGTGTGTCAGGCGTGGCCGGCACAGCTCAACAATTTGCTGTAGGAGGTCCTTCTCCACCCTATAGCGCTTCACTATCACCAGCACATGTAGCCATGGTAGGTTACCCTGGGTCTGTACACTCTTCTCCGACTCCTCACTGTGGATTGCTCGACATCATTCACATCCTCATCACCCTCAGCCTCTTCCACATGTTGTTGTATGATGCCTGCAGGAGCCTCTATAATTTTCTTGTTTTGTTTGTTAAAAGTTCCATGCTTGTATACACCAGTGATGTAGAGTATAGGAAAAACCAGAGGTGAGGGTGTTTGCATAGTTTATAGTTGTGTTCTCGGCTGGGCTGGTCTGCTGCCTGTGCAACTGGCTGATTCTTATACATTTCACCTGCCAGCTATGCTAGTTCTCAAAGATAACCTTCCTACTGCTGTTTTTCCTTCCCATTGCCTTCCTGTTTAAGCCCGGGGGCGCGCTGCACAAACACAATGCTCAAATGTCCACAGAGCTGCTATTTCCTGGTTTACTTTTTTTTCATTAAAACCCACTGCGTGGCATGCACACCCACTTAGACAATGTAAAGAGTGCTAGGCAGCCTCAGACACACCCCTTGCCTAGCTGTGCTAAGCTAGGAACAAACCTGAGCCACAGGGCTCCAATCTGCTTACAGTATGCCTGACACACACCCCTATGATGTCAGCTAACTCCTAGGCTTGCACCAAGCTATTCCTGCTCTTACACTGTTGGGAGCTGACTAGCATGCAGGGGAAATCTGGGATTCACTATCATTCCCCTCATTTGCATAGGATTGTATGCTAATGCATAGTTACATGTCTCACACTGAGCCTCCCCCCTTAGCAACCACTATTCACTGGCCATGTTAACTTCTGCCTGCCATTGACTATAATGGCAGAATACTGGTTTAGTTAGAATGCTTATTTTAGGTTTATTTTCATATTTTCCCCCGATCCCATTTGCCCGTCGCTGCCCTATGCTTAAACAGCTGAGATTGGCTAAAAAAAAATAAAAGTTTATTTTTTTCAACTGTTTTCCATGCCAATTGCCTTATATTTGGCCATTGGCATGCTTTCTGAATGATATGCACCCTTTATTTGGAGCTGTCATGGCTCCGTTTTTGAATTTGCAGAAATGTACTCCGTTACTGGTGGAGTACAGTTCTGCAGATTACACTAGTCCTGCACGGCTGGTTTCCAGCTTCCTGGATCTCAAATTCACCTTATTTGCATGGATTTCTCCTGCAAATGGGGTAATTTGCATACAGGGGATGTGTCTGTGCAAGATTAGTGCAGGAGCGCTCGTGCACACCCCTGCAGGTTATTCCTGGATCGCACAGCAGACATATTGCCTGCTGGCGCTCCTGCACTACTCCACACCGTGCAAGGCTTGCAGAATCCAGGGGTTTGTTTTGATGATGCAGCACCATGGATGCATGAGTCTATATGTAGCCTGGCATGGAGGAAAGCATATGAGGCTGACAGCAAAGGGAAACCCATAGAAAACCCTCATTCCCATAGAAGACTATGGTTGATGACATTGCTGCTTTAAGCCAAAAATCTGTCCCACAGCTGTCAAAAGTTACTGGACTTTCCCTGAATTGGTTTGCTCAAGAGAACAGTTAAGTGTTGAAGCACAACTGAATGCAAGGTACAGTTATCAAGAAATACTAGACATGTTTGGATGTGAACTGGGCAGGATCAAGAGGCTTAGCTCCTAAGTTTCCAACCATTGAGGTAGTAAGCAATGAATATCTTGATTCTCAAAAGCAGGAATAGTCCATATACTGGGCAAGGAGTTATTGCACACAGAAAAAGAGCTTCTAAAAGAGGGCTAGAGGAAGAGACAAATGATATTTCAGTTGATAGTACCTAGGATCGGCTATTGGGCACCTCTGGCTAGAGCTCATGATATTCGTTTTTCATACCACATAAGCATACTGCTTAAAAATGTAGATGCAAAATTTGTATTCAGCCATTATTGCAAAACAAATATGTGTGAACAGTCAGAAAAAGTTATAAAGGCATGATACAAAGTATCATTGGTGCATTTGCTTGTTTTTGATGAAGCTCTTTCGAGAGCTACTATAAAAAATATTAATGTCCCTTAGAGCTTGAAGCTCCCCATGTGAGACCTGCTCAGCTGTTTGCAGAAGTATTGTTGGGTAAAACATTTCCTCCAATTTATCCACAAGCATATGGCCTAGTGGGGAGCAATAACTCTACGCAGAAAAACATTTTAGAACCATTTGCACATAACATTAAGCCATAAAAGGACAAGAAATGCCTTATCTACTAAGATGATACAGAGATGTGCCAAGGAATACACAATTTCTTCTCAAGCTATATAAATATATATATATATATATATATATATATATATATATATATATATATATATATATATATATAGATAGATAGATAGATAGATATATACCCTTCAAATCAGGATTCTTAACTGTGTAACTCAAATATACAATCGACAAAGGTAATCCTAAACCACCTAGTGCTACTGAAAGGATCAACTTGTTCCAGTTGACACTTGCCCTCTTCCCCTGCCAGATGAAATCCTTCAACTCTTCATTACTTGCTATCCACAACTTCTCCTCTGGTTGATAAAAATATGTCTTACATATGTATAAAACTAAAGGGATTAAAACATGTTCACTGCCTGTATCTTGCTAATCATATCAATAAAACAGAGCTTAAAGTCTCAGCATTTGTATTATCTTTGTTCAATCTCTTCCCACATATCCTTTGCTGCCACATCAGAATGCTTTCGAACCCATTCTCCTAAGTTCTTCATGTTATCATGTCTGATAAATATGAATATTGCTGAGCCAATCTGTGTGTGAATACATAGTTTACAGCTATTGTCTTTGTTTTAGCTTCATTCATTTTTTATCCCCCCAAAAAACTCAAGGCTGTCTCAGAATGTTTCACAACACTAAAATGCCCTTCGTTTCTTGATTTTCATACCAATTATGTCCTTGCATTTCTGATACCCTTAGTGTCTTTGTTTCTAAACATAATGCAAATAACAATGGTAAAACGGGACACCCCCTGCCTGATATATGTGTTCAAACTGAACTAATTAATTTTCATCTCTTATCTCCCATAGATCCTCTTAATTAACCTTATTATTATGTCAGGGAATGTAAATGCTTCTATTGCCCTAATCATTAAATCCCAGCATACTCTGTCAAGTGTTTTCTCTGCATCAAGACCCATCAACCACAAGGGTATTTTCTTACACTCTGCATCCCTCTGGATCATCATTACTCTGTTAATGTCAAATGTTTGACTGCCTCCCCAAAACCCCATTGACCCATCATACCTATCAATCTTGGCAATATTGTTACCATTCATTTAGCCATTATAGACAAAAACACTTCATAACCATAGTTACAGAAAAGTATTGCTGATGTAAAGTTAATGCATCTCCCTGTGACAATGTGATATACTGCTCAGCTGTACATTACCATCAGATTGCATGTTTTATCTAGTTTACTATTTTAAGAGTTAAAGAGAAACAAAACATTTTCAGGGTTGGTATTCATGGTGGCAGTTCTACTAAAGTAGAAGAGGACTATAAGAGGCATTATAATGTCTCCTAGAAAATCATTGTGCTTGTCTGTTTGAATGCAATATTTAGTTACATTACAGATGGCGTGGATAATCTACCATCGTACGGCACTGAATTCAGAAGAACGTGGAAGAAGGACTATATCTTTTTTTATGTGGCGTTTCAATGTTGACCCTGTTTGAGTGTAGATGGAGTAGGCTTGTACCTCTGGACAGCAGCACATATTTTCTACATGCTCTTAAGACCAAACATCACTTCCCAAGTTATTTATAATGATTTGTATACATCTTTTATTTTGTCCTGTTTGCTGCTCTTTACTAATGTTTGTTGGTGAAATAGATCAAAGCATCATGTACCCTCTGTCCTTCACTTTTCGGACATGAGCCTATACCCCTTGTGACAATCATATATCTTTGGTAGCAAGTACTATTAGAATCACAAGCAGTCTGCTCATGCAATGGCACTAAATTCAGACAGACTGACAACTGAAGTTGATGTAGTCATGCTGGTAAGTTATTTAAATTCTACATGTTTATTGTGAAACTGACAAAACTACTAAGCACAATGCCTAATTACAGGGCCAACCAAAGATCAGTACCTCGTTAACTGAACTGTTCAGTGTTACTTAGTACATAAATGGGGTCTGTATTATAAGAACAAAGTTTTAAATATTCGAACACCATATGGGCGACACCAAATGGTCAAATATTTAAAACCTCGCAATTGTGAACGGACATTACCATAGGGAATTCTTCCCTTTACTTCAACATAGTGCGATCTCAGAGTTGGTATATTTAAGTAGAGGGGGGTGTGGGGGGTGCAGGGGGGCTTGTCCCCCTGCTCAGAGCGATCAGGTAAGTTTTTCTTTTGTTTTTACATTTTTTATTTTGGTTTCGATGTTTTACAACTTCACTAATATGGTGTCTCCCATATGGTGTTCAAAGTTGTAAAACTTTGTTGTTATAATATAGACCCCATAAATGGGAAATGAGGCAATCAAACTCAGGACTTTCTGTTGAAATACATTAGCAGCTCCAAGAAATACATATCTGCAATAAACTGCCATGGAGAAACTTATTTGCATGTTTTACACCTCAACAAACGAGATGGGATAATTTGTATTTCCCCAGTTGCCAAGATGTTTTTCCATCCCAAAAGAATATGCATGGATTCTGACCTTCATATGGGTCTCTGCATCAAAAAGTTGTTTCTCAATAAGCAACTTGATAGTACAGATGTCTGTTATAAATGATTTCTTGCATACAATAGATATCTATTTCCCAATACCATGGAACCTTACTTATTTATTCTGTTAAACTGCATGTGTAACAACAGATGTGACTGTGCAATCTAGTACTCATTTTTAAAATACACTATTAGTATATCGTAGGCAAATAAAAGGCATTCAACAAATAAATTATATGTGTTCAGTCTTTTTGAGGGAACAGATGCAAGTCAGTCTTAGTATGTAGTATGTAACCTATAAACACCAGTAGCTGTACAACTGACTGTCACTGACTGTGATACCAAATGCTGGGAGGACATATGGTTTGCTGTCCCTTTACTTGAACAAACTGCATGGGCTGTTGGCAGATAGAAGCCAGTAATCAGGGTAAGGCAAAACTTTAATCCTTTCACTTGCACCATTCCCCCATGGAAGTAATTCTGAAGGACAGGATCTTGAGTTGATTTAGACAAGCTTCAATGTGGAAGGAGACAAACCTTCTGGACTGCTTTCGCATCATTATATGTATATAATAAGCATGAAGGTCTAAGTAGTAAATTCAATATTCCTCGGCAGATATAAGAGAACAGCTTATATGTTGTCACCTTGATTATATCATGACACGTTCTGTTATTTCTGGTGTGTGTACAAATTTAGCTTTGAATGACAAAACAATGACCTTTTTAACAATCATTGCACATATGGCTCATACACACATTATGAAAAACTCTGAATACATATTGTATTTGCTTTCCTTGAGTATTTGACTTGGTCAGGACATTTTTCAGAAGCAGCCTGTGATGAAAAGCTCCTTAACAAACAGAAAAACATGTCTACATTATCTTACATTTACATTAGCATAATAATTAGGCAAATAGAGGTGGCAAAGGTGGATGAGTTTAAATACATGGAATCAACAATTCAGAGTAATGGTGAGTGTGGAAGAGAGGTGAAGAAGAGAGTACAGGCAGGATGGAGTGGGTGGAGAAGAGTGTCAGGAGTGATTTGTGACAGACGAGTACCAGTAAGAGTGAAAGGAAAGGTCTACAAGAGGGTAGTGAGACCAGCTATGTTATATGGGTTGGAGACAGTGGCATTGACAAAAAGGCAGGAGTCAGAGCTTGACATGGCAGAGCTGAAGATGTTAAGATTTGCACTGGGTGTGACGAAGATGAACAGGATTAGGAATAAGTATATTAGAGGGTCAGCCCAGGTTGGAAGGTTTGGAGACAAAGCCAGAGAAGCAAGATTACGTTGGTTTGGACATGTGCTGAGGAAGGATGCAGAGTATATTGGGAAAAAGATGCTAAGGATGAAGCTGCCAGGTAACAGGAAAAGAGGAAGGCCTACGATAAAGTTTATGGATGTGGTGAGAGAGGACATGCAGGTGGTTGGTGTTACAGAGCAAGATGCTGAGGACAGGAAGACATGGAAACAGTTGATCTGCTGTGGTGACCCCTGATGGGAGCAGCCAAAAGAAGAAGAAGAAGTGACAGGTAAGTATTTTATAGTTATATATACAGGCATACATATCTAATATCAACATCATACAATGAGGTAAAAATGTTGCATTTCAGACTGGTCAGTAAATATGTCAAAAACAGTTTTCAAAATTTGATGGCTCCAGAGTAGTATCATATTGTGCTGGAATCACAGGAATATAATAGAAGGCTAAGGAATTTATGTAGTAAGTTCATAGGTTCATAGATTGGTACTAGGCTATCGGCCCTAAGGCCTATGCAAGCCTAGCCATAACAATTCCCTGGAATTTTTTTCCCACAATATTTACTTCTCTGGGCCCCTGTCTAGCAGGATGACTGACATGATCCCCGGGGTGAATTTCCTATCTCCCATCCAATCATCAAGGTTCCTTTTGAAGAGGGCCAATGAGGTGCTCTGCTTGACATGTATGGGCAGTCTATTCCAGAGTATGGGGAGTCTCTGGGTCAGGACCCTATCCCTCCAGCATGTTTTGTTCATTGTGATGATAAGGTTTAGATCCCTGGAGCATGTGGCTCTGAGGGATTAGGACTTCTTTAAGTGGAGCATGTCCAACAGCTCAGGGTTTGACATGGCCTTATATGTTAAGCAGAGATCACCTCTGAATAGACGATATGCCACAGAGTATAGCTGGTGTTTTTTTAGACGGACAGCATATTTTGAACTTAAAAACTAAATAAGTTATGAAGGAGTATATAGGGAAGACTATTCATAACTATAAACAGTAAGAGGAAGAGTAAATATGATAGTAGTTAGTCAGCCAGTGGGGATAGACTAGCACTGACATAATCTATCATTTAGGAAGTGAGTGGGGAAGCTTCTTTTAAAGCTATGCTTATTGTCTGTACTAGTAATTAGGCTGAGTACGGTACTCCATATCTTGCATCCCATGATGACTGACAGAATTTAAATTTATGAGCAAAGATATTCCCCCCGGATTCACTAACCATCTGTGCAAGACTAACTTAGTCCTGCATGGAAGCGCATGTTTAGGAGCAGGACGGCAGCATGCCATGCGTAGTAATGAAGGTGCGCTGGCCGAGCTCCTAGGCTTGCACGAAGTGTGTACAAGTGCAGGGGGCGTGTCTGAGAGCAAGGCTCTCAGAATATACACACCCCTGCAATGAAGGACTGCAAAAAGGTAGTAAACAATGAGCGAGACTGCCCATAGATGTATGCATACCTCCAGCAACAACCGCCCACATGTATAAGAGCAATAGTGAATAAAAAAAAATAAAAAAAGATATGTATTGTTAATGAAACGGATGAGGTTTAACTGTAGGTGCGCAGATTTGTCCATCGCTTAACTATGGTTAATGTAGTTTAAATAGCAAAAGGAGGATAAAAAGCAAGATATGTGCAAATGAAGCAGTACACCAATACTGTAGTGGGCAGAGCGTTTGTCTCACGAGCAGTCAATCCCGGTTCGAGTACCACTGCAGTACATTCCATTTCCATGTCAAAGCACTGTTATGATCAATATATTTAGTTGTATAACCTAATAAATAACATATATGTGTGAACTGGAGTAGTAAGCTGTGTAATGAATATTAACCCCATACACTTGCCAAATTCACCACCTCCCCAAGAACCAGTAGACTATTACTGTCTAAAATATAGCAGTAGTAAGGATAAATAAGGACTAGTAAGTAGGTGCAAGTCTGTGTGCATGACAGTAAGCAGTGCTTACACAGAGTAAGCAATAGTGAGGCTAACCATGTGTAAGCGGATGTCACTGGAAGTTAGCAGTGATTACCGTTGCACAAACCCAATGACAACTGCGTAAAAGTGCTTCAATCACTCCCTATCCAAAGGGCCTCATTCTGGCCAGCAACAAATTAAACAGCCTCTGCAAGGCTCGAACCCAGGAGCCTGCATACCATAGCCACTGTGATTTATCACTAAGCCACCACAGATATACATAACCTGATGTGTCCACAAACATAGCATCCAGCAATACCAATCAACATAGCTATATAGATATATACCTCTCCCTCTCTTTATTACATATGTATGTGTGTATATATATATATATATATATATATATATATATATATATATATATATATATGTATATATATATATATATATATATATATATGTATATATATATATATATATATATATATATACATATATATAAATATCCACATATAGATATATACATATGCAGACGTCTTTACATCTATATGTCATATATATATATATATATATATATATATATATATATATATATATATATACAACAATATATATGTATACATATATATATATATATATATATATATATATATATATATATATATGTGTGTGTGTGTGTGTGTATACACAGATATAGATACAGCACATAAGAATGACATATATGACCACAGGCACCGCCAATGGGGGTGAGGGGGCTCAATCAACATACCGATATCCCCCCCCAGCCAAACAGGTGAAACATACAAACAAACACACAAAAAAAGTAAACAAACAACTGCTTCCCAGACTACAGGCAGGATATAACCAGTGGGAGAAACATTGTCGACCCTCTAAGTCTAATCTAGAAAAAAAGACAGGAACGTCCCTTGTGGGACACCCCAAAAATTGATGGGTATTTGGGTTCCTTCCAATACACAGATACGCAAGGCAGGGCATGTATGTTCTCAGAAAACATGATTGCTGTGGAGGAGCAGCGGGATGGGGGGAATGATGGATATGTAATTATGGTCGAGGGGTGCCAGTGTTGGATGGAGAGTTCTAATCGGACTGCCTCGTGGATGTAAGCAATAGTGTGTATCGGGAAGAGCTTTCACCTAACGAGCAGACATTCCCAGTTCGAGTCCCAATGCAGCACCATCTATTTTACATGGCAAATCATGTTATAACCAATGGTTTTGTTGCAAACCCCACTAAATAACATATATTTATGAACTGGAGTACTGCAAGAAATGTACATGTGAAGTGTCAGTGGCAGAACGAATAAGGCACTAGTAAGTAGGTTTAAGCACAAATAAGCAATAGTAAGCATATGTAAGCACTAGTAAGTGGGCTTAAGCCCGTTTGCGCGGCGATAAGCAATGCCTACACTGGTTAAGCAAATCTGAAGCTAACACCCTGTAAGCAGATGTAATGGCAGGTTAGCAGTGCTTACCTCTGCGCAAACCCGCTAACAACTGCTTAAAAGTGGCTTAACCACTTTGTGTCCAATGGCCCTTGTTCTGCCCAGCAACAAAATAAACAGCCTCGAGGTTCAAACACAGGACCCCACACACCATAGCCAAAGTGATTTACCACTAAGCCATCTCAGATGTATATAACCCTGATGTATTCAAAACATAACAACCAGCCTAGTCATTCAACAGTACAGAGAATGTATTCCAACATGCAAATGTATGTGTGTGAGTAAATATTTTAATATCTAAACAGATACAACATATCAATAGATGTAGATATCTATATATATGTATCTATAGACATATCTATATATATATATATATATTGGGAAATGGAAAATATATTTAAGAACCCCCATTATATGCAAAAACTGATTTTCTACAAACTTTACCTTGACGATATATTTATATTGTTCAAGGGTGATTTAGAACAGCCTTCTGATTTAGTAAATTAACTTAACAATTCTACCCAGTTTTTTGAATTCGCATTCAATTTTAGTGTGGAAGAAATAGACTATTTAGATATCAAATTAAGTAAAGATTTCAATAACAGGATATATGAGCCTAAGATTTATAGGAAAAGTACCTATTCAAACTCATTTCTGCACTTTTCTAGTTGTCACCCCCTTTCACAAAAACGTTCAGTTATAAAAGGACAACTAGTTAGAGCAGCCAAGATATTCTCATTAGACACCGATTTTCTAGCTGAATGTGAATTCCTAGGTAATATGTTTGCTAGCCATGTTTACTCCACAGATTTGGTTGAAGGTGTAACAGAAGATGTTCAATATAAAAGAGTGAATGGGGTAATTACACCTATTTTGAGGAGTTCTATAGTTCAAGACCAGATAGTCCATAGTACAAGTTCTCCTATACTTTCAGGTCATTCTCAATTACCTTATGTAGAACATAATCAGAATCAAGATGACACTAATTATAATATTAGTTTAATAACAATGTTTAATATGGATAGTACTATAATGTCATATATTATATATAAGAACTGGGAATTGATAAATAATGACATCGTTCTTACTGATAAATTGGGACTGCACCCAAAAATAGTGTATAGAAGAGGTTGCAATCTAAAAAATATTTTAGAAAGTAGAAAAATGAGTCTAGTTAAGCAACCAGGTATGCAGAGATGTGGGATGTGCAAATGTTGTAAGCACATGGACATAGGAAGCAAATCTGAAGTGAAAGGCATTTAGATCCAACAAAAATTTACATGTAATTCAAGATCTGTTCTATCTGGCCAAGAGCCAATACTGCTCAGCCTTTTACATAGTTAAGACAGAGTGTAGACTCCATGAAAGGTTATATGAGCACTTATATGCAATAAAAAAATATAAGGTTGAAAATACTTTGGCAAAACATTCTCAGATGACAGGTGGTCATTCTTTCATTTTTAGAGCAATTGACCAAGTACAAATGGATGGAAGCGGTGGGCCAGCCTCACTATTATTAAAGGAGTTAGAATTGTATTGGCAATTGTCATTAAATGCCTTTAATTTTCCAGGCATAAATGAAGCATGCACTATTCTTGTCTACTTAAATTAAAAAGTCTTAGAAGATAGGAATAATGGGTCTATATTATATCATCGAACGCTTAAAAAAGCGAACGCTGATTGATCGACCTAATTTAAGTGAAAGCTTACAATCTCGAACTGTCAGATCAGTGATTTTTTTCCCAGGGAAAAAAAAATCGCTGATCCAAAACACATACACACAACACAAGCACACCAAACAAACAGAAATCCACACACATACACCTAAAATCTGATACCTAACCCTACACTAAACTATGCGCACACCACTAACTACCCACTTACCTTAACCCAAACCCTAACCCTAAGGTCTGTCACTATCGCACACTGACCTTACCCGCTCCCTAACCCTAACTCACTTAAATCCGCCCTAACCCTCATGTCCACTCAGTCGCACACACACCTAACCCGAGCCCTAACCCTAACTCACCTAAATCACCCTAACACTCACATCCACACAATCGCACACTTACCTGAATCCGACTGGTAACTTTCCACCATAACACTGAAAATACCGAAGCAACAGAAATGGACAACTGAATTCTTTCCCTAGGAAAAAATTTGAATTTCTGCTGCTTCGATATTTTGCAGTTTCGCAAAAATAAGTTCGATCAATCAGCATTCGCTTTAATGTAATATGTGTAATAGGGTTTATTTTCTTTTATATACTTTACTTATTACTATCATTATTACTTTTACAATGTTTTCAATATTTAAAAAAAATGTTTAGCAGGTAAATGTTCCTTTAAGGGCTTATTCCCTGGTCTTAATATTAGGAGAATGCTTATTGGTTGTTGTAAATAAAGATGAATTTGTGGTGAACAATTTGTATTACCCTTTTTAAATAACCGTGAAAGTTCTAAAAATATTAACATTGGTTTAGTCTACAAGTTTATCACTTAATTTTTTTCAGATGTCTCAGGATGCCACCACTGTAATGTAGAGTGCAAACTGGATTAGAGATATGCCTGAAGTAAGCCCGTACCTTAACTCATACTCTTTGCAGGACTGATGCAATCTTCAGAGTACAAGGTAACCATTCCCCTAACTTTACTGCTATGAATTTGGGGACTACAGATACACCAGGTAAACAGACATGCACTTTCATTTCAAACAGAACTCTTGCTATGTATGATAATCCTGACCCCAGTCCTATAACTATGAATTTGTGGACTCTTCTTTGAGCTGAGAACTAGGTGCATACCTAAATAAACCACCTACCTTCACTGATACTATATCTCAAATCCAAATTCAGCCTTAAGACTTCAAGCAAATACTAACCCTAGCTGTAACCTAATTCAAGAACCAACTGTTAAAATTTTTTATGGTTATTCTTAAGATTAAGCTT
This sequence comes from Protopterus annectens, assembly GCF_019279795.1. NCBI lineage: Eukaryota > Metazoa > Chordata > Ceratodontiformes > Protopteridae > Protopterus > Protopterus annectens. Next base: position 377,364,231 of record NC_056736.1, read on the forward strand.
GGCATGGAACTGGGTATTTGTTAAGCTCTAGGTTTACTGCTGTACCTAAGGATAAAATCAGTGTGTGACAGACAAATATCATACATGGAGATGAGATCTTTTCACTCATACTCAGAGCGTGTGACTTAGTGTCAGTACCTGATTCTTTCAACTGTGGCATATTTTCTTTCAACATAATGGATGGTTCAAATGTTTAAAGTTTGGAGTTTACCAAAGAACTTTAATATTTTATGTTCTGTTTATTTACATGGACTCAGGTAGCATCGCCTTTATTAAATTTCCATGGTTCAAATGCTCAGACTTCAAAGAACTTTGCAGAATAGTTTGGTGCTCTACTCAAACTGTTTATCAGTCACTGGAAATTTACTGTAAGAAACATCATTTTATTTAGTATCTTAACAAGTAGCATGCTAGCAAATAAAATGTAAGTTTTCTAACTATGTTTAGTTTCCATATAATCCATCACTTCTGAACATTGTGTAACAGGGCACACCAAACTAAAATATTCTGGAGGAAGCTGGATAAATGGTATAGCTGTATGATTTTAGTTACCTGCAAATAATGAATGGGCTGCAACACAGAGCCAAGAAACAGTGTGAGTCAGTTACATACATGTCAGTAGTTTTACACCCATGCTGCCTCTATGTGGTTGAGTTATATAGGTCTCAGAGGTATTGCACCAGCAGTATAAGTATGAGTGGTTTTACACCTGCTGCATCTGTCTGCTGTATCTGTGTCTGTATGTGGGTAAATTATATAGGTGTCAGTGGTCTAATACTTGCTGTATGAGGTAGGCATTCAGTAAATAATGGTGGGAATTCAGTAAAGCTCAAACAATAATTTTTACACTATATGTTGTGGCGTGATGCGCACATGGGCATAGCAAGTTTTAGATTCAGTAAGCTCCATGTAGTGGCACACAATCACGTGCACTCACGAGAAAATACAGAAACTTTCATGGAATGCAAATTTCAACATAAGTTGCTGAAATTTATGTTAATGAAGCAAATCAACAAAAGTGAGTGATCCAACAATCTAAAATGAAACTGTATAGACTACATGTATGTGTTGGCAGTGTACTTGGAAAATTTCTGAGTACAGAAGTCTGCACAGAAACAAGGGTAAGTAAAACTCCTGAAATATTAACCAAACTGACCCTAACAGGTAACATCACACATATTTCAGGCTAAGTACACATTGTAGATGCTAGAAATTCATTCTCTCAAAAAAATGTCACTTTAACTGCCATAACCATAACCCCCACCCCAAAATCAAGAATAAACTTGTACATAATACAGGCTGCTAAAATGTTCAAAACGTATGAGACAGAGTATTGTAATGTATTGTAACCATTATGTAGTATGTATCACATATTTAGACAAAGTAATACCCTGCCTTGTGTTTACAACATTGTGCTCCCATGAAGTTTCCCTGCTTACACGGCTAGTAACTGTATAGGTTCCAGGTTGTCAGCACGGTCATTATGCAAATGAAGTCAAAACTCAGTACATTTGTTGAATCACAATAAAGAGTAACCCTGCAATAATGTTCACATTGTGTAGGCACCTACACAGTGTTTTTGTTTCCAATGGATGTCAACAGTGAGTAATGACATCGGGGGGGGGGGGTCAGCTTCCCCTTTTTTTTTTCCTTAACATGTTTGTGCATTGGTGTACTCAGTGCACCCATGGAAAAAGGAGCAATAAAAGGCTAGTTTTAGTGTGCTTGCTATATAACTATTCCTGTGGCAGCACATGTATGTGTAAGGCTATAGTCTTAAATGGTCCTGGGTTCAACTATAGGATGTATAAGCATTACTTCATGTTTTGTGTTCCATGTTTGCACAATATCAGGAAAAGAGAGATAAAATCTGAATTTTGTTTATACTTACCTTATTTATATGGCTGTGCGTGGAGCTGCATGAAGGTGCACATAGTGCACTACTATGTGCTCAGCAGGTTTGTTAAATGCATGCTAATTACAGTGTAAGCAGGTGAGTTGCATCTTAATTAGCCAATCTTATCTGGACTTATTCAACAAATGTATAAAGTATCCATGTAGCCTACATTCTTATTTTCCCTCAGTAGTTCAATACCACTGGAGTAGAAACTTGGGAATTTTAACTGAGATAATGCTAGGGGCTGCTGCAGATATTCTACATCTGCATATGCTAGAGGCTGAAGCCACTGCTGCTGGTGCTGCTGCAATAGGCCTAGGCCAAGAAGGAGAAGAATGTTCAGGGCCAGGGTAACTTTACAGGTACTAAATTAGCTGGAGATTGTAGAGTACTACAGGCTGGGCATGGACAAATTACAGGAACTCTGAGCTCTGCCATCCTCAACTCAGACCCAGAGCCAACTGAGGAGAACCCATCCCACTGAAAACTAAGGTACATGTAGCCCTTACAATATTAGCTACAGGTACTTTTAAAAGAACAACTGGGGGGCACCATGGGTGTGTCACAGCCATTAGCATCCTGGATCCTCCATCAGTTACTCAATGCTATTCATACATGCCAGTGAGCACACATATTTCAACCCTTCTGCTAAGGAGAGGATCAGCAATGTGCAACAGTTCCACCATGTAGTGCACTACCCTAAAGTATTTGGTGTCAGAGATTGCACTCATGTACACATCAAGGCACCACCTGGTGAGCATGGTAGCATATACATTAACTGCAAGGGATACCACTCCATCAACTGCCAAGTCATGTGCGATGCCCAGGGGATTATCCTGAATGTGTGTGCTGGCAAGTCTGGCAGTTATCATGACTCCCATATCTGGCACACATCACAGCTGCAACAGATGATTGCTAGGCAGGGCATCCCACAGGGCCATTTACTGAGAGATGCTGGCTACGCCCTGGAACCATAGATGATGGCACCCATCAGAATGCACACACACTCATGGTAGAATGCTGTAATGAGGCAGACGCTCAAACTAGAAACATTATAGGGCATGTGTTTGGGCTGCTGAAGTGACCGTTCCATTGTCTAGATATATCTGGTGGAGTTCTGCAGTATAATCCACACACATATTTACAGTATGTGCTAAGCTCCACAGTCTGATCCTGCAGAAAAAGGTGCAGCAGGATCAGCAAGTGAAGAGCCACATGCCCCCCCTCCAATGACTAGGTCACCCCAGCGACAGTCATAGGAGGACTCTGAGGAAGAACCACCAGCTGCTGTCTCCTGTAGGCAGATGCAGGCATGCTCAGTATGCCCTCACTTTGGCTAAGATACAATGTATAGCACATTCACTGGCCACCTAGAGACATAACACCTTTCTCCTATTCACATACATATATTAAAATTGATGCCAGGTAACTCATACAACCTTTACTTATCCATGTATTGGCTGTGTGCTACTTGCATCAAACAGAGTCAGCCCTGAACTAAGGGTGTATCAACTGCTACATTTTCAAGGCAAGTCCTGAACCTAGACTATATTTTTGAAGATTATTATGACATACCCATGTATCTCTTACCTTGTTACAGTAAGCAAGTAAATAGTGGTGGATTTTTACAGAAATTACATTAACATGGGACTACAGACATTCATTTTACTAATACGTGTCCATTTGCACTAAGTAGGCATCTTGCATGAAACATCCACACAGTCATACCTCTGCAGAATACCAGTAAATCATTCAAGAGAGAATTTAGAAAGTGAGGCTACACATTGACTTCAGACTTGTTTTTTGTCATAACAATAAGTACCCTTTTTTTTCCCTCCCCAAAACAGGAGTGTACCCTTGTACCTGCCATAAAAGTAACTCAGCTATGCTACCCCCGAACCCACAGTATATGCATGTTTATGCCACAGTTAATATCCTCTCACATTTTTAGGACAATTATATAGAATTACTTACATATTGCATGTGTTAGGCAACTGATGAATTACTAACAAGCAAAGACAGGTAAGACAGAGAGATTTATATTTGCTACCATAATTGTGACAGGTTGAGTAACTAATAACTGCTCTATGTCCAAATATAATACAGAGAATTACATTACTTGTACAATATACAAGTCCATGGTTTGATAGCAGTGTACATTCTTATGCAGATGGTTGTGTGATGAATGACCCCAGTTCCATGCTGGCAAACTGCTTCTGTGGCAAAGAGAACTAAGGCAGCCATCCTGTTTGCTAAAGCTGTGTTGGTGTGAGGGTTCTAATCCTGGTATAAGTAGACATTTTGGATGTGCACTATCAATTGGTAGAGTGCTTTTACCAACTTTGCTTATGTTCATAATTTCATAGGTTCATAGGTGTGTACCAGGCTAATGGCCCTGGAGCCTTTACAAGCCTAGCACATAGAAGTGCTGTGGCATTGTACTGCCTGAGATCAGTTCCCAGTGCTCTATCAAGTACAGCCACTGGAGTGATCTCTGGTGTGAATTTTCTATTTCCCATCTACTCATCAAGATTTCTCTTGAAGAGGACCAGTGAGGTGCTCTGCTTGACATGTATGGGAAGTCTGTTCCAGAGCATGAGCATGAACTTGTCCCTCCAGCATGTTCTGTTGAATGTGGTAATGAGGTTAAGGTGTCTGGAGCATGTGGTCAAGAGGGATTGGGATTTCTTTAGATGTAGCATTTCAAATAGAGCTGGGCCAGACATAGCTTTGTAAGTCAAGCAGAGATTGTCTCTTAGTGGAGACAGAAAATAGCTGGAGTTTTTTTAATCACTCCATGCAGGACATGTGTTTAAGGCAAGGATCCTCTTCATGAGGTACTTTTGTGGTGTCTCCAGCTGCTGCAATGGTTTCTAGTGAGGTACATGCCAAATGGGGCATTATACTCTATCATTAGTCTAATGAAGGAAGAGTAGAGAGAAATGACGACCTTTTTCTTCCTGGATGCAAAACCCTTGGTAATGAGATGTGCCACATAGAAGGACTTTCTGACCACAGTGGCAATGTGGTGGTCAAAGGAGAGGTTGCTGTCAACCTGTGTCCCCAGATCTGTTATAACTCCTTCAATGTTCAGTGGGCTCCCATCGATGTGGTAATTAGTGGGAACTGAGTTTTTCCCAAAGGGGATGATGATGCATTTTTTGGCATTAAGCTTAAGGCCATGGTTTTGACACCAGTCATTGGTCTTAGTGAGGCCTTTCTGTAGGAAGTCTGCATCACTTGGGGAAAAAGAAGCACCTGTCTTGGTACTCAAACCATATACGCCTGCATGCAAAGCTGGGACTCTAACCACTATGCTATCTTGGCATGTCCCATACTTTGAATAATTAACCTCTTTGCCTTGTTTTAATTCCACATTTGCACAATGTGCCATGTCTCGGAAACATTTTAAGAAAGCTTATCTAGTTTGCACAAAGCACAGCATTGCAGAAACAGAGAAAATCCTGATAAGATGTATACCACCAGACTGCTAACATCAGAAAGTGGATACCTTCAATTATTGCTCTGAGTCATTGGGAAATCCCAGCCTGGAGTAGAGACAGGAGTGTGCTATAATAGCAGGTATATATTACATAATAGTAAGTCTCAGATGTTAGCAATGTGGTTCACGTTTGCGCACTGCTTACCTACGTGCAAAACTGGTAAAGAGGCAAATGTGCATGAGTGTACAGTTAGCTAACTGTAGCGCAAATCTGAGGCTTCTCGCAATACTCCATATTATATATATATATATATATATATATATATATATATATATATATGATACTTATGATAAGTTCATATTGCTTTACATTTCTCAGTTCCTTTGTCTGACCTAAAAGTACATGTAGAAACTTTGCAAACTGGGGGTACAGTATAACTTTATGTACATATATTTACAATCAATCCATCTGTTTCTCCACTACCAAAAAAAAAAAAAAAAAAACAACAATCAGTACAACCCTGGGGTGTCCTTAATTTTTCAACACATATATCAACCACAATACAAATTGTAATATATAATGTTGTGTGCTCCCTAATTTCAGGGCTATTGGTGATAGCCAAATATGATCAATAAGGGTGTTTGTGTTGTTTTACAGTTAGGCTTCTAAACAGTATACTTCTGTTAGGCTACTAACCTCATATGACACTAAGAAATGATGTATTTATGCAGGCCTCTCAAGCCGTTGTTCCCCACATTGCTTGCTGATATCATCCACTATAAGTTCACCTGCAGTGTTAGATACATCAGGCTTGTGCTGTGGCACTTGTGTTTACTGTGTTCTGTAGTCTGTGCACATAGATAGGTAGGGGTTTTGCTCTCACTGCAGTAGACTGTGAGTGTGTGTGTCTCCATAAAGAAGAGTGGAAGTGTGTATCCCAAATTGTCTTCTCCAATGTAATGCTTGGTGCTTGCGCAAACATTCATTTCATGCAGGGCTCCAACCTCGTCCCCTACATGACCTGCTGATGTTATCTAATATAAGTTCACCTGCAGTCTTATATAAATCAGACTTATTCCACGGTGCTTGTATTAAGTACTGTGTTCTGTTGTCTGTTCACTTGGATAGGTAGGGGTTCTATACTCACTACAGGGAACTGTGTGTGTGTGTGTGTTCAGAAAGAAGAGTCTAAATGTGCATTCCTAACTCACTTCTCCAATAGCATGGTTTTGCAGAATTTTGGTGCTTGCACAAACATCCATTTCAAGCAAGCCACCATCTTCTTGTCTCCCACATGGCCTGTTAATGGCATCTGCTATAAGATCACCTGCAGTCCTATTAAAATAAGACATGTGCTCTGTTGCATGCATTAAAAAAGTGTGTTCTATAGTTTGTGTACTTAGACAGGTAGGAGTCTTATTCTCACTGGAGTCAACTGGGTTTGTTTGTATCCATAAAGAACAGTGGAATCGTGTATCTCTGACTTCTCCAAGAACATGGATTTGCAGTGTTGATTTCTCCAATGACATGGTTTTGCAATGTTTTGGTGCTTGCACAAACATGCATTTCAAGCAGGCCTCCAAACTCATGTCCTTTACATTGTCTGCCGATGTCATCTACTATAAGATAACCTGCAGTCCTTTTAAAATCAGACTTGTGCTGTGGCACGTGCATTAAGAACTGTGTTCTGTTGTCTGTGTACTTAGATAGGTAGGGGTTCTATTCTCAGTGCAGTTAATTTGGGGGGGGGGGTTGGTGTGTGTGTCTGAGCTGTTACTGGACATTACACAGATGGTGATTTACAGCAGCCTATGAAACACTGTTTGATGCACATTCATCTGCCATTGTTATGAAGTGATAGACTATGTCCAGCTGCTGCTTTCCAGCTGCTGCTTTGATTTAAGTAACAGAAAGTATAGTTCAGTTTTTTTGTGTTTCTATGATTAATTTTGGAAAATATTGTGCTGCTTTTGACTCTGCCTATGTAATGTTATGAACAAGGAAATTGTCAATTACTGCTTTTATTCTGTTGCAGTAGTGTTGCCCACACTCTACATTGGATTCACACTGGATGAATGCAGTTCAGTTCAACTACTGATAAGTAAACATCATGACACATGATTCCTGGGAAAACATCCCTGTACCCTTGTGCCTGGAGTGTACACTAGGACTATATATTTGAAGTTAACTGTTTATGATCTCATGTTGAGCTTTAATAGTGTTACATTGTCTTAGTTGCTCTGTTCTTGTTTGTGTACAGAATGCTTAACTCTTTGTGGTTGTAGATGCACAAAAAACAATACAATTATTTTCCATTACAACTGGCCAATGCTCTCAAGCAGAGATCTTTAACAGCTCAACATTGCTGGTCAAATTTCAATTAAGCAAGCAGTAATTTCACATCTTATCTTTCCACAACAGAACTACAGATCAAATTTTGGATCTTACTGTACACCCCACTTGTTAGTCCCCCTAAAATAGCACCATATCACATATCTAAATTCTTTTATTATACTCTATGCAGATACCAGGATCACACCTCACATTATGAGCTGTAATTTTCCCTATTTTTCTTCTGCTATCCTAGCTGACATGTTTTTATTGTCTCAGTGCAGATAATGCCTCAGGCCTGTATTACATCAATGAAGTGCCATCAGGGGTGGAGGTACTTTCCAACAACCTTGATAAACAGCAGAGACATTCAAAACACAAGCATTGCACACCTAATACTAAATGCAAATGACACAATACACCTAAAAAAGGAGCACACGTGTCTCACCCAGGAAGTGCTTAAGGCAATAGTTTTCTATTGCAAAGGTTGACCTTATAGCTGATTGTACAGTGAATCATACATCTGCCCTGCTCTCCAGCTTAAACAAGGAGAAATTAAAGTTCAGCTGTGTGGCACAAATAATTGTCACATCACACATATCAAGGCTGTCCACAACAAGTCCCATTATTAATCCATCATAGTTGGTGCTGATATGCACAACTTGAGATGTATCTATAGGGAATATATGGAGACAGACATGGTTGAGCTCACCAAATATATGTCCCAGGACTGAGCTCACCAAATATATGTACCAGGCATGTGTGCCCCTTTGTTTGACCAGAGTTATAAGCTTGCATAGGATGAGACAACAATATAAAGAACAAAATGGAAATGTGTGTGTCTGGTGTCATTCTAAGGGGCTTCAGTTCCTGTCAGTGTGGGATGACATTGTGGATAGACCACACTACTTGGAAAGGCATGGACTTCACCTGGCACCTCTAGGCTTTTGTTTGATGGCTAAGGCACTTGCCTCCACCAGAATGCCTTTATTAGGCAAGGTCACAAAAACGGAAGTTAGTATGTGAAAATATATAATTCCAACAAAGTAAGGGTCATGCTGCTAAACTGTAGGATTTAACATAAGAAAGTTCACTTTCTATCAGCATTTGTTCCGGTGGAAGTGTTGGATGTCTGTGCAGTCACAGAAACCTGATTCAATGCTGCAGTAAGTAACCCAGCCTTGCAAGGCTACAATGCCTTCCACACATTCAGACTGCAATTTGAAGTTGTGGGAACCACAGGGTGTGGATTATCTCTCTTCACTGAAGATAATTCCTCCTCTACAGGGATAGACAACATAAGTGCATGGAGTTAATGTAACTCTAATTTACTGTGGCTAAGAAACCCTTTAATGTTATCACCAGTTATATGTCCCCTTCCATGAACAAGAAAGGCCACACAGTCTATTTATAAGTACTTGTAACAATTAAAGTTGAACAAAACAACCTACTCAGGGATTATTTCAGCTATAACTACAATGATTGTGAAACTCTGAGGCCAAACTCACTTGCACAATAATTCCTGAACTTTGATAACTCATGCTATGGAACCAAGACTGTATGACCCCACAAGTGTCTGTAATATTCTATAGCTAGTCCTCACAAATAGAATTGACCAATGCATCCCCTCATGTGTAGGGCCAGCACTGGTTTCAATCCAAGCATAAAGTATTTTTTTTAGAATTTGCAGTAGGTTCAGAATTACAAAATGAGAGGTAAACTGAAAATACATATTCCAAGGTAACCATACTATCCTAAGGGATGGTATAATCTTGTTCCAACATACAGTTTCCACAGAGGACATTGACAACTATAGTAAGGTATACCCTGATGCCCTGCATAAACATCTAAACAAATGTATAGACACAGACATACCTGATAAGATCAAAGAAAGATCCTTATGAAAATAATAACCATGCTGATGGATGTCTGACATTACTTGATTATACAGTAAGCAAACAAAGCTGATGTCTACAAATAGTGTAAATCCCAAACTGAAAGACAAACATCCCCAGCCTAAACAAGACAATAAGACACCTTGTAAAATCATCATAGAGGAGCTATGGGAAATATGGCTTGCACCTGTCACCCCTGGGATTCCGGATATTGGCAAAGGCTCTTGCCACCCCCATAGTGCCTTTTTTAGGCAAGGCTCAAATTCTAAACCTACCACCCTAGAACACAAAAAAGGAAAAAAACTAAGGGTAATGCTGCTCAATGCCAGAAGTCTAAATCTCAAAATGCACGCACTCGAGGCCCTTCTCAGTATGGAGAACATCGATGTCTGTGCAGTGACAGAAACCTGGTTCAAGGCTCCTGAGAGCACCCCAGCACTATCAGGTTTTACCTCTTATCATGCGTTCCGGCCCCAAAATCCGGACAATACCAAGAAAGGAGGGGGTATCCATATTCATCAAAGACACCCACACCTCAAGACTGGTGGCAACGCACGATGCATCGGAGACCATCCAGGTGCAATTAACCATAGGCAAGACTGCTCTGCAAATTGTAGCATGTTACAGGCCACCCTCACAAACTCAGGAACCTCACATGGCCTTCCTGAAAACACTAGAGGGATAAATGTATCACCAAACACCATCATACTAGGTGACTTCAATTACCCTAATATAGACTGGGAACACTACTCAAGCCCAAACACCCTAGCCCAAAAGTTCCTGGAATTCATAAACTCAAATGCCATGGAACAACTAGTCACCATCCCCACAAGAGGAGAAAACATACTTGATCTCATCATCACGAACATGGGAGCACAATGTTCAACACCGGAAGTATACCCCTCACTGGTGAGATCAGATCACAAACTAATCTCGCTGGAGGTCCTCATCCCACCCCCACCTGAAATAAAAAGACCACAGTAAAGAACTTCTCGAAAGCCGACTTCACACTTCTAAAGACTAGTGTGGTCTCCTTTAAGGCCCCCGAGCCGACGGAAAACAGTACTCAAGCCGCTGAATCACTTACAAATGCCTTCTACCAGCACCTGCAGGACTGCATGGATAAGGCAATCCCAAGCAAAACAAAGACTCTTTGTACCAAAGGCAAGCGTCCACTCTGGTGGACCCCAGCCATAAACAAACTCTACAACAAAAGGAGGAAGCTACTACAAGATAGAGCAAAATCCTTAAAAGGTAAGACACCCTTGATCACTATAAGTAAAAACTAAGAGCTCTCATAAAATCATCCAAAGCAAATTTTGAGAGAAAAATAGCTAAAGACTCAAAAGACAATCATAAGGCCTTCTTTAGCTATGTTAGAAACCTGGGAGGAAACTCCCAGATATGCTCAGAACTAGTTCAAAATGATGTGAAGATTACTGATCCTACAGACATTGCCAACATACTGGCTGACAGGTTCAGTGCAAACCCCCCTCCCCAAAAGGAGAGATATCTATACCAAGCGATTGCAGCCCCCAAACATCTCCAACACCCAAGTGAGAACTGCTCTCTCCAAAGCAAAAACACAGCATCCATGGGACCTGATGGTGTCCCCGGCTGTGTGCTCCACGAACTCAACGAGGAATTAAACCCACAGCTAGGACAGCTGTTTAATCATAGTCTTACCTCTGGATACGTACCCAGGAGTGGTGCACTGCAACTGTGGTCCCACTTCACAAAGGCGGTGCCTCCACCGACCCTGGAAATTACCGGCCCATTAGCTTGACAAGCCTTATCTGCAAAGCCATGGAGAGGATCATAATGGACCTCATAAATAAAGACATAGAGAATTTGCAGACTTTGGATCCATCCCAGTTTGGCTTTGTCAAAGGCAGATCATGCCTTCTAAACTTGGTTGACTTTTTGAAACAGTCACCAAAGCCATTGATGAGGAAAGGCAGTCCATACAGCCTACCTCGATCTGGCGAAGGCCTTTGATACAATACCCCACTCGGGTATCATTGAAAAACTCATCAGCTTAAATGTTAACCCATACATCACAAGATGGGTTGCAAACTGGCTGAGTGACAGAACCCACAGGGTCAGAGTTGCTGGCGCCATGTCAGACTCAAAGCCTGTCACAAGTGGTGTACCACAGGGCTCAGTCCTGGGCCCACTCTTGTTTGGCATCTACTTTTCAAGTACAAGCAAACACAGGAGGGTTATGGCTGACAAAGTTTGCAGATGACTGCAAACTGGGCACCATAGTAGAAAACACATCTGACACAGATATCCTTCAGAAGGGTCTCACAGAAACGGATAACTGGTGCCAGAGCCATGGCCTAAAGTTAAATGCCAAAAAATGCATAGTCATACCCTTCGGGAAAAACAAGGTTACCCCTAGCTACCAAATAGGTGGCAATCCACTGAGTACAGAAGAAGTTATCAGGGACCTGGGGACCCAGGTTGATAGTAGTCTGTCATTCGACACCCATGTAGCTAAAGTAGTTAGGAAGACCTTCTACATTGCCCACCTTATCATGAAGGGATTCTCATCTAGATCAAGGGAGGTCATAGTCTCCCTATACTCATCACTCATCAGACCAATGATTGAGTACAATGCCCCATTCGGAATGTATCTGACCCGACACTTGCAGCAGCTGGAGAGGCCACAAAAGTTCCTCACCAAAAGGATAAAGGGTCTCAAACATCTGTCCTATGCTGCCCGACTGAAAGAACTCCAGCTCTATTCAGTCGCCACCGCTGCTCAGAGGTGACCTTTGCCTAACATACAAGGCCATGTCAAACCCAGATTTGATGAATATGCTTCACCTCAAAAATCTAGATCCGTCAGAGCCACAAGGGCGGGAGACTTAAACCTCGACACGGCTATTAATAGGACGTGCTGGAGGGATAGATTCATCACCCAAAGACTCCCTATGCTGTGGAATAAAATCCCGGTATATGTGAGGCAGAGCACCTCGCTGGCCTTGTTCAAGAGAAATCTTGACCAATGGATGGGAGATCGCAGATATACCCCAGGGATTACCTCAGTGTCACTGCTCAACAGAGGCACAGCAAAATAATGGGTATAGTTCCCCATACTAAAGGGGTGGCGTAAGCCACAAAACTATGGGCTAGGCTTGTAAATGCCCTCGGGCAGATAGCCTAGTATGAACCTATGAACCTATGAACCTATGAACCATATCCAAGGATAACCATAAGGATTTCCACTGCTACATCTGCAAGATCAAAGGCATAACTCAGCCGTGTGCTGAATTAATTGTGGATGGTATTGTACATACTGACACAGTGTAAACTGAAAACCGGCTAACAGACATGCTTGGATAAAAATTATTCCCCACCTACTTCCAAGCTTACCACAACACATTCCTTTAACATCACTTCCAACCTCCCTCTACAAAGAACAAGTAATAGCTGCTGTCTCCAAGACAAGGAATACTGCCTCTATGGGACCTGATTGCATTTTGGCATGCATTCATATTGTTGTTAACCAGTGAACTATTGCACTAGTCACCCTATTCAATCACAAATGGAGTACTGCCCTTATCTACACAGATTTGAAATCTGCAACCTAGTTCCCCTACAGAAGGGAGGATCAGCAACATACACATGTACTTATAGCCCCTTAAGTTTCACAAGCCCCAAGTGTAACACAATGGAATAGATTTTCATGGATGTCAAACACAAGGGCAGAGTTGACATCCAAACACTACATCTGTTCCAGCATGGTTTTCTCAAGGTAAGGTTGTGCATGCTAAAACTGTTGGTATTCAGTAATGTGACCAGAGGCATAGCATGTGTGAATAACACTGACCTTGTATATCTTGACTTAGCCTTCACACAATCCCACATTTGTGCATCAGTGAGAAGTGAAGCCAGGTGAGTATCAACTGCTGTGTTTTCCAGTGCACTGCAAATTGGCTCACAGACAAACAACACTCATTCAAAGTTGGAAAGTTCATCTCTAGTAACAGAACTGCCACACATGGGTTACTACAAGTATCACTACTGTGTGCATTCATCTCCACCATGTACTTTTCAGAAGTCAAGACTAAAATCAGAGTGCCGGTGTCTAGGCATGTTTGTGGTTGAAGGACGCTTAGGTGCTATCATTGTATCCCCTAACAATGTGAGTGTTCTTCAAAGGGACTTACACAGACTAAGAGCACCTCACTGGCCCTTTTCAAGAGAAACCTTGATGAGTGGATGGGAAATAGAAAGTTCACCCTGGGGATTACTCCAGTGGTTCTACTTGATAGAGGCACCGGGAACTAATGGCGGCCTGATGCCAGGGCACTTCTATGGGCTAGGCTTGTAAAGGCTCCAGGGACATTGGCCTAGTACACACCTATGAACCTATAATGATGGATGACAAGTCTGTGCTGTTGCTCAACCATCATGTAAATGCATCATCAGTTCCTTTGGTATTAACAATGTTCCAGCTTATTATGACATAACCCTGAATACCCTAATCACCGATTCTGTATTGATAGACCTGGGAACACAAGTAGACTGCACATGTGTCTACTGTGGTGAGGACAGTTTTTTACATATTGCATCAGATTAGCAAAGCCATTGCACCAGTATCATGTTCAGTTGTAAATCCCCTATAGTCATCCCTCCTCAGACTTACTCCTGAATATAATGCTCCCTTTTCTATGTAGTGTAACAGACACCTGCAGAAACTTGACAGACCTCAGAGATTTACAAGTAATATTAATCAGGGTGTCAAACAGTTGCCCTATGCAGCACGACTGAAAAAGCTAAGACTGTTCTCTGTTGCATACCGCTTTCTCAAAGGCGATCTCTGTCTAATGTACAGAGCCATGTCCAACCCAGAATTGTTGAACATGCTCCATCTTAGCAAAACCAAATCTACTCGAGCTACACGCTCTAGGGATATAAACCTCAACACAACAATGAATAGAACATGCTGGAGGGATAGATTCCCTTCGCAGAGACTTCCCTTACTATGGAACAGGGTCCCGATCTACATAAGACAGAGCCCCTCACTATCACTCTTCAAGAGGAACCTTGATGAGTGGATGGGTAACAGAAAGTTCACACCGGGGATCACACCAACAGCACTACTAGATAGGGGCCAAGGGTACTAGCTGCTAGTACAAGGGTCTAGGGAACTACTAAAGGGGCGGTGAATACCGCACAACATGGCTGGGCTAATGTATGCCTTCTGGCAGATAGCCCAGTACCAACCTATGAACCTAAACATGTGTCTAATAAGAACAGTCTGATCTAGCTGTCACTGTATTCCGTATGACATAGACCGCTTCAAGGTGACATATGTATGTCTTACAGTGCTATCTCTGATCCATTTGTGATGGAAATACTGCCCCTACATGTCATTTGGGACTACAGTCAGCTGTTCAAGGGCCATCAATGTAGACTGACATATATAGGACATGCTGGATTGACATACGTCTCTCATAGGTTGCCACACCTCTGGAATAGGCTTCAAAACCATGTCAAGTCAAGCCATTTCCATGACACTGTTTCATGACAGCCTGGTTGACATGTTGTCAAATTGTTAACCTCTGCCCTGCATTGTTCCTGCATCTCACCTGGACATTGGCAGTCCTTCCTAGACAAATCCTGCCCATTCATGATATCTGACATTGAATTCTATATTGTGAGTTAATGCCTAGGCTTCTAAACACCATCAAGTCAATAGCCTAGTAACATCCTATGTACTTATGAAGCTATGGTGATATACATGCCAGAAATACTGTTATACTGCATTACTGTTTTGATGAGAGTTGGCTACAGTGCATACTTAAAATCCTGATATCTGAATCTGATGTTTTGACTTCTGATGTGCAACATAACTCTGTAATAAAAATAATTACAGGGAACATTTCAAATTATATGAATCAAATTACAGTCGTTAACTTCACAACCCTTACAAGATCATCCACTGTAAAGTAGTGAAATGATGATAGTAGCATCTTTATAACTGGCCAAGTACAATATAACTGACAGGTGTAATCATCAGTTCAACACCACACATGCAGATGTAATCATCATTTATGTAACTAGTCATCCTGTGCATCAGACATGTAGCTTTACTATCCGTGAATCCAAAAGATAGAAAACAGGGATATGGCACAGTTATCATCACTTGTTGTGGGGGGTGGAGGAGACATAGGCTGACACAAAAGGTGTGTGAATGTGTGTGAGTAGGAAAGTGAAGCAGGCAAGATGGACCATGACAATATTGTGTGTGTCTGTAGATGCGCTCAGTATAACATCGATGTGCGAGTGCATGCACACAGCCAAGCTCAGTGCTAGCTCTACATGTCTGTATGTTGGACAGATGTGAGCTATGCATGGTAGAGTTGACAGTTCATCGTTGCAACCCCTGATCAAAGAACTGGCTCTGCCAGGAGTTACACTGGCACCCCTATGCCCAAGTTCAGATGCAGGGCTACTACCTGCATATGTGTGATGTCTGCTGGACATGCTCCCTTCATGGGAACACCCAGGACTATGACCCCATGGCCTGCAATGTCTGAGTGTGGACAGCACAATCCCTGATGAAGCAGTGGAAGTACTGCCACTATGGGACCATGACTGGACACAGCCACATTGACTCACTGCACATGTAGTTGCTGACCTATGCCCACAAGGCTGATGTTCCTTCACAGCACATGTTCCATCACAGACAATGTGTGTTCCATGACAGATATTCTGTGCTCCATTCACAGACACACCTCACTCCAATGTGTTATTCATCATATCCATGGAATCAACAACACAGTGGAGGCAGTCACAGATGTCAGCCTGTGCCACATCTAGAATCCTTAGCATTTGTATGGATGTCTTTTTGAATGTGCCTGCGCCTCCGTGATGGCCCTAAATATGCGTTGTGTTACATATGAAGAGACAACTGCACCAGGTGGAGGAGGGACAGCAGGCCTCTTCCAAACACCCCTATCAAGCCTCCTGCATGACACCTCGCCAACAGTTTGCCTACAACCAGTGTCAACAGGCTCTGAAGTAGCAGTAGCAACAGTTCCCTGGTCAATTTCATTACTTTTCACCTGTTCAATATCTGTGGCCTCAGAGGACTGGAGATGTGTAGGCCTACTGGCTGTGTATAGGGAAAACGAGGGAGGAGGTCACTGAGTGTCAAACTCTGTGTCAAATATAGCTTCTGCAACACCTGGCTGTGCCTCACTTTGGCCACCATCATCATCAGAGTCTGATGAGACACTACCATCAGGTGGCACAGGGTACACAGAACCACTCGCATGATCCCCTGTGATAAAAGGAAGAAACACAGGAATACATTAATACCTGCACTACTATGCCACAATATATGCTAAACAATTTACACCACTGTCACTATTACTGACATTCCTCTCAACTTCTTAGAGCAAGAAATTTGGACAAAGACATAAATAATGGCTGGACAAGGGCCCAAGAATAGGGACAATTTTGAAATATTGCTCTTACAAACTTAGAAAGGTGATGGAATAATAGGCTTAAGTTTAGCATGACAGTTCTGAAGGGTATGCAGTCTGAAACTCAGATCTTTGTCATTATTTTATGTCTTCAATCTTTATCTTCATATCATAGTGATTTTCTGGCAAATTATTGAACTACTGGCCAGAAATACGAGTCAAAAATCTGGAGATTCTGCAAAAATCTGTACAGTTGACAGGCATGCAGACAGTACGTCAATACATACAGCAGGTCTGAGAGGCTTCATTATCAGATATCTTGGAATTTATCTACAGTACTGACGTAAATGTATTATGTTTACCAACTGCAGAAGCCTTATGTCTCTGAATTCCTGATGGTCCTGAAATAAGTAAAGGAAGAGGTAATGGCAACAGCATCACATTTGACAGCATAAAATACCTTTTCTCATCTATATCTACAGTAACTCAAAAGCATCACATTTGACAGCATAAAATACCTTTACTCATCTATATCTACAGTAACTCAAATTTTAACAAGAATGTGGTTGGCAATTTCAAAATAAAGTTAAATCTGCAGCCATCTTATTATCCCCCCCCCCCCGCCAAAAAAAAAACAGATCTACTTTTCTTTATCAAAATTACATAATCTCAAAAAAGAAAAGTAGTTTCAACAAAAGTGCACTTTCACAAAAGCTGATTCACCGAATCGGTAAAATAAAAGAAAATAAACAGAGAAAACACAGTTTTGCAGTGGGGCAAGCTCTCCTGCACCCCAGCTACTTTAATATACTAACTTCAGGATCGCACTACAGTGGGGAAAAGGACATATTCCTTCTCCCCACTGTACCATGCTTCAGTGAATCAGCTTTCACAAAAGTACACTTTCGATGTAGAGCACTTTCACTTAAGTGGGATCGACCTTCTGGTTATCGATAAACTGTGTTTTTGACAAACAGAAGTAAACCCAAAAAAAAACAACTTGACACATGCACATATAAACTATTGACACCATGTCAGAATGCCACAGTATTATAATGATGATCTAACAAAGCATACCTGGAAGCTCCTCTTGAGACTCAGGAGTGGCGCCCACATCCAGAACATACTGGATCATTGATTACTGGGAGCTGTCCTGTGTGACAATGTTTTCCAGTAATTCCTCTGTGGCAGTTAGAGAGGATTCTGCAGCAGGCCCACCACTGGTGATCTGGCGATCACATGCCACTGCAGCTGCATGCCTCCTTGCAGCTGTTATCGTATAGGTAACTCTGTGATACACCTGTTTATAAGTGTGACTGTGTTGCCCAATATGATTTATGTTGCAGACTAATTTGTCCCACAGGGCTGTATGCTGAACCATATTGGCCCACCCTCTGGGCAGCAGTACTGCAAAATGTTGATGTAAGGCCTCTATGATGAGGTCATTTTCCACCTTGGTAAATGGGGGCCTACATCAAACAGACATTTTGTGTCCTGAAAGACAAAAAAATGATAACACATATAAGGATCACATAAGTACAAATAAACTGTTTACAGATAAAGCAGTAAAAGAATGCTGCCAGTAGTCCCCACTTGATGGACTTTAAATATTCAACAGGCATCAAAAACTAATGGGGGAGGATACAAAACAAGGAGAGTAACAAGAGAAACATATCCTTGTTTGAGCCATAACAACTATACTCACCTACCCAAAATAACATTCCATTCTAGCTTGTGCCATAGCAGGAACTCATCTTTGTAAGCCCTCCCCCAAACAAAATAACAGGATAAGGACCAACTGTGCTAACCGAATAACTGTGAAATTCTAAAAGTGATATCAAAGGACCTTTCCATGAAACATGTGTACATAGTTATCACACAGCATTATAATTTCAGCTTACTCTACATTCTCTGTACCTCTGAAATGGCTTAAAAAACAAGGCCATGGCATGATTACAGTTCTAAAAAATGCATACATATTTACTTCACATTATTCTTAACTACATTCTGGCATATGTAGGTAACAAAGTGGATACATACCTGTTGGAGTACAATACTCCATTGTAGAGACCGACTGTTCAAAATAAATGTGTCACTGAGTTAAACAATGCAATAACTCTCATCCACATCAGTCTACCTAGCTACACATTTGTCTTTTTATGATGGAGTATATTAGTAATCGATTGCATCTGTCTTAGTCTGTGCTTCAGAGCTGATAATTACAGCATCGCCAGCTGAGTTGCATGCTATTCAACCAATCTTGTTGAGCTAGTCAACAAGATATAAAGCATCCATGTAGACGCCCTGTTGTTTTTTTATGCAGATAGGGAAAATAGTAGAATACAGACACAAAGTAATAACAGACAAATTGTTAGAAACTGCTGCTTTTTTTAACCATTTGTCTGTGCTACAGGCTAAAGTGAATGCTGCTGATTATGCCAATAGTCATAGTCAGAGGAGGTGAAGATTTTTCAGGCCAAGTTCACAGTACAGGAACTGTGCAACCTCTGCCAGCCTTGACTCAGAGCCAGAGCCAGAGCCAAATGCAGGGAACCCATCCCAGTGGAGAATAAGGTATATGTTGAACATAGAATCTTAGCCACAGGTACCTTTTACAGACTACCAGGGGACATGATTGGTTTGTCATAGGCATTAGCATCCACGATCTTACAAACATTCCTGCATGCTACCCTACAACATGGCAGAGGGCACATTTATTTTACCATTAGTTCTGGGGAGACAGTCACAAGAATGGTAGAACTGTACCATGTATCATACAACCCCAAAAGTAATGTGTGCCAAACATTGCAGTCATATACACATGAACACAACAACTGGGGAACAGGGTAGTGTCTACACTAACTGTAAGGTCTACCACTCGAACAACTGCCAAGTCATGTGTAATGGCATGGGAATCATCTGGAACCTATGTGATGGCAACTCTAACAGTTAACACAACTCCCTTATGTGCCACATCTCCCAACTGTACCAGCATCACACACAGATTATTTAAAGAAAAGAAATGGGGGAGACTGGAAAGTGGTGAAATTGGGAGCAAACAGGGGGAAAAAACAAAGCAAATGGAAGGCGAGAATGCGCAGGAAGGGTGTAGGAAAGAGCCATAGCTATCCATTTCTTCAACAGTAAAAAGTGATCACATGTACATAATCATAGCTGATTTTGGGCTGTCACCTCCAGACAGAGAGGTTATAACATAATTGTGTTGTGAAACCAATTGGACCAAATTAAGTGTGTCAAGTAGACACTTGTGTGAAATGGAGAACTATGTATGGGAAAAAAAATAACATATATATATATATATATATATATATATATATATATATATATATAGAGAGAGAGAGAGAGAGACATATATATATATATATATATATATATATATATATATATATATATATATATATATATATATATATATTTTTTTTTTTTTGGGACAGGAGAGAGAAGAATGTTGGGGAAGGGACATAGTCATGTCTGGGACAGGCAAGTTGGGAAGGTGAGGAAGGAAGATAAGAGACAGGGTTGGTGAAGGACACATGAGGGGGGTGAACACTATGGTTGGGGTGAGTGTGGAAAGATTGAGGTCCCACGGACATCAGACATGGTAACAGTGTGATTTCAGTCCTCATCCAGTGGACTGTCATTACTGTTCCATCACTCCACCACTGGCTGCAGTGAGTGACATCTTCACCTATGGCAGGTTTCCTGTACCAGGATGGAAAGTATTCTCTCCATATGGCTTAGGCATATGCCCATCATCTGGTGCACAAGCCTACACACCATACCTGGCAACTCAGCCAGAGTAATGAATGCGCACCCCTCTGCTTCTGCTCCTAGATTGGACTACAAGCCTAACCTCTGGTGCAGAACTACCTGTGTGTCCAGGTAGAGCAGGGTCAATGGGAGGGTTGCCCCCAGGCTGCAGGCCCAGAAGTACTTGGCCTTGGTGCTGCAGCCAGTGGAATGAGTGTAGGTGGGTCACAGGGAACAGGCCTACCCTGCTGTCCTGTAGTAATAACTTACAGTAAAAAATAAATAAAATACAATAATGAAATAAAACATAAACCAAAACAAATGGAAATAAGAAAATTAAAAATACATTACAAATTATTATAAAAATAATACATAATATAATTACAAGCACAATGATAAATAATAACAAATGAAAAAAATATGTAACAACAGAGCAATAAAAAAGTATACATAATAAAAAAAAATCTAGAAAATTAACCATAAAAAGCAAATGAAGAGAAGGGCTGGGGTGAGAAAAAAAAGGAGAACATTAGTAACTTCACAGTTAATATACAAAGCTGTTCACAACTATTTTTTACTCTGTTCTGTTACATTTTACATTTAACAATACCAACTGCTAAGACATTTCTTTATTACTTTGAATACAACCCTGTTCCTACACTTACACTGCATCCAGCAATCATTCATGGGTACATATACTGCACATATGCATGTTCCATGTACACTGATTACACATGACAGCAAGACATTCAAGTCACAGATATAGAGGTCTGAACTTCAAATGCTATAATCATGAAAACATAGCGGTATTGTATATTTAATGATAAAAACCTAAAACAGTATTGTAAACAAGTACGTTTTATATGTGTGAAGTGTAGTATTTGAACCCACAACCAGTGAATACTGTAATGCTGTACTTTTGTTTTGGACTACAGCATAATGCATGCACACTTTCCTTTTACATTTTAAAGGTTTATGCTCACTGTTATCTGAGAATGTGCAACTGTTGCTTTGTGCTACAGCCATACCTGTCAACATCTTAGAGCAAGATATCTGGACAGATCATAAAATAATGGGAGTACAATGACCCAAAAATAGAGACAGATTTTAAATATTGCTGTTACAAACATGGAAAGTTGCATAGGATTTGTGTTAACATACATTTCGACACTCATTATTTACTGACGTTAATCTCAATTATTTGCCAGGAAACCATAAATGTTATGAGGAACAGGCCAAAACAGTGAGTCAAAACTGGATATTCAGCAAAAGTATGGGCAGTTGAGAGCTATGCTATAGATTAATGCCTGCATACTAGCTTTTGCAGTTGCGATATGCATGCTCAACTTTATACAACTGTATGATAAAACAACTAATGCATCTTTATACTGTTAAGGCTACAATAACAGTACTTTATGTAATTATGCTTACATACCACATGCTTCTCTCATCCTTGTCAGTCACAATGTGTGGGACCTCACATTCAAGGCCCTCTCTTCTACAGCTGTGGAAAAAGAAAAAAAAAAAGAAAAAGAAAAGAATGCCATTTTGAATACCAGTCTTGACTATATTCAGCTTTAATATTTACAATTACTCAATGCAATTTATACATACACGTCTGTGGATTGTTCCCTGATCCAATGATCAAAGGTATCCTGTTTCCTCCTTTGGAGATAATTATAGTGATGATGGCATTGTTCTCCAGTGTGTGGGATACCTGTCACAGTGGACAAAGCCCTAGCCGCACTATTCTAGACTTTGGACTTGTACTGAGAGCCTGCACAGTTAACCTGCAAGAGGGTGTTTGTTTGCATGATGGTAAGCAGAGCGCAGCTTTCTCAAATGCATCATAAGCAAGACAGTGCGTATTCTCAAGGTTATTTCATTTACAGCAATTTTTGCAACTCTGTTATTCAAGTGGGAGAGCAGAACTATACTTTCATGAACATTGTTGTATCAGCTAAACTATGTCAGGTATTATAAGTAAGAGTATGATGTGATATTGAACAAAATAACGTAAATACAATACAGTAAAATGTGTATGGAATGCACAGTATTCAAAAGCAGGACAGACCATGTGTACAGTAATCCTAAACTTACAGCTCTTGCCACAAGAAGGTTGAGACAACACTTGTCTATGCAGCACTTTATTTGTATAATCTGCAATGTCACAACAGTATATGAAGAGTTTGCATACCCTGTACTAAACCCCAGGGCCATCTGCACTTCCATCCTAGACTTAAAACCTGTCCCCACAGGATTAGTTACATGACCTCCCTATATTAGTATTCATTGTTAACTTCACGGGTTTCTGCAATGTCCAGCATTATTAATTGAATGCATCTGGTTTCAATTTTTGGATGTCTGGGTCATGTCTGATATATGGTTGGTCTGATCTATGGGTGGTCCAGTCATGCAAACAAAGTAAGCATAGCTGAAGCTGTTTGTGGCAAGCAGAGCATTGCACAAACATCAGAAGAAAAAAAAAAAAAACAAAGTGAAAAAAGAGACAAGATTAAACAATTACACAAACCCATAAATAATAAGGGACAAATGCTCAAAAATAGTGACAATTTTGAAATATTGCCCTTACAAACTTAGAACGTTGATAGAATAGCAGGTTTTGCATTAGCATTTGTGTTGGAGTGCAGCCTTCTAGCTTATCAGTGGGAGTGGTAAGTACTAGGTAGCCTGTCTACCACAAGAGGAGTGGTTCTTGGCCCAGGAATTGTAGTTTATTGATCATTCGGGAAGTTGTCCATCTCTTTCAACTTTCTGGTTTAAAAGACTACATCTGCGCTTGTTTCCCATCTTTCCTGTAACTAACCTACTGGAAAGCACTAGAAAGCTTTAAACTGATACAAGCCTTCTAGCTTAAAAGAGAGACTTTGGAGTGATTGAGTATCAGTTTTTTGTATTTTCTTGCTGTACTTAACTGTTTTCCACCTAAATGCTGATTTTTCCAGCACTTATTGTGATTTAAAAGCTTGTTTTTTTCACATATTGTACTTACGTGACTGCCTGCATGTTTAAAAAGTTGTTTTTTTGTTTAAATAAATTGTTTAACTGTTGTAGGCTACACACTAAAGTGCGATAACATTTTCTGATTGCTTGTAGTCGTTTAAAGCTGTTTTAAGTGTACTTATTTACTGTTTTTGCCTTATCTTTTCAAAAAAAAAAAAACAACAAAAAAAAATATTTCTTGTTTCCCACCTTTCTAAGCTAGTATAGTCCAGTTTTCAGGCTAGTGCTGAATTCAGGGCTGTGTTACAAGTTTCTGAGTTGCCCATACCTTACTTGGATAGAGGGAAGTTTCTCTGTCCACCTGTTAGAGAGGGGAACTTTGGGCAGCCATCTGTCCCTGTAGGAGTGGTTCCAGCCCAGAAGTTAGTAGTTTAAAAACCGTGTTTGCATGGTTTTGTGTGCCGGGCAGCACCTGTTAGCTAGGGTTAAATTATTCCTGGCTCCACTAAGTCACCTCTTCAGTTTTTCACTTGAAACTAGTCTAACTCTCAACCTAAGCACAGAAAAAAAACATCCTACAGTCCAGCACTTGCTCAGACCTAATAGCAAGCACTAATATACCCCAACACTTGACTGCCCAGCAGGGCAAGGCTCTTCATCCACCCCTCACCAACCAAGCGACTAAGCAGCTCACCCTACTATTCAGGCATAAACAAATGGCAAATTCAGGTGTACTCTCCAGTCCAGCTGGTGAATCTGGGTATCCTGAGGCAATGTTACAACTGCCTCATGTACACAGACAGCCCTCTCCTCCTACCACAAAACACTAACATATGCGAGAGATGCAATTATACAGCCAAACTGGTGGCTAAGGTCTGTCCACCCAAGACTGGGACAGACAGTTATGAGGAGAAGGTTAACACTTGCACCACACCTCCAGCCTCACATAGACCTACTAAACCAGCACTGGCAAAAAATACACATAAATACACAAAATCATACTCGGAGGCTCTAAATAAAAACCTGCAAAAGCATCAGAGAGCTCCAAAGCAGACACCCACAAAACCTGCACTTCCCGTCACACACTAGACAACACATAAAACACAAAATCAATGTGCCGCACAATCACAGCCCTTAAGGTGAAATAACATACCTAACACACGAGTAATAGGTGACTCAATAGTCAGGCACACTGATGCCCCACTCACTAGGCTGGACAAGAAGAAGGTTATTGTTAGCTGCTTATCGGGAGCCAGAATCCGCCACATAACACAAGCACTCAGGTCACTCCATAACAAGTACAAATATGACTCTGTCATTGTTCATGTTGGTGTGAATGACCTGAGATGTACCTCCCTGGACTACATGAAAAGAGACATGGAAGAGCTCTCTGATCATGTAGCCCAGGCGGGTATGACCCTGACCCTGAGTAGCATCCTGCCCTCACCAAGAATGATACCTCAGTATAAAGAAAAAATTATCAATTTCAACAATTGGCTAAGCTTCTGATGTCATTCAAAGGGGATCCAGTGTCTGTCAGCCTGGGATGACATGCTCAACAACCCGTGTTGCTTTGCAAGAGACGGCTTGCACCTGTCACCCCTTGGCTTTCGAATACTGGCCAGGGCCCTTGCTGCCCCCATAGTGCCTTTTTTAGGCAAGGCTCAAAATTCAAACCCAACCACCGTAAAAAATGAGGGTTATGCTACTCAACGCCAGGAGTTTAAATCTCAAAATGCATGCACTCGAAGCACTCCTAAGTATGGAGAACTTCGACATCTGTGCAGTAACTGAAACCTGGTTCAAGGCTCCAGAGAGCACTCCAGCACTACTGGGCTACAACTCATACCACACATTTTGGCCACAGAACATGGACCAAAACACAAAAGGAGGGGGTGTATCCATATTCATCAAGGATACCCACACCTCCAGGTTAGTGACACAGCATGATACCTCTGAGATCATCCATGTGCAACTAACATCAGGCAAATCTGGAATGCAAATTGTGGCCTGCTACAGATCACCCTTCATGACCCAGGACCACCACTCCGCCTTTCTGGAGACACTGGAAAACATGAAGGTCCTACCGAACACCCAGATATTGGGCATTTTCAATTACCCTACCATTAACTGGGAAAAGTACTTGAGTACAAACTACCAGGCTCAGCGCTTCCTGGAATTTATCAACTCAAATGCCCTGGATCAGCTGGTAAACTCCCCTACCAGAGGCCACAACATATTTGAACTGGTCATCACCAACATGGGCGACAGGTGTTCCGTACCAGAGGTCAACCCATCACTGGTTAGATCAGACCATAAACTAATCACTCTGGATGTCCCCACCCCACCACCACCCCCAACCAAGGAAAGCACAGTGAAAAACTTTGCTAAAGCAAACTTCACCTTACTTAAGGCAGAGGTGGTAAGTTTCACAGCCCCCACGCTAAAGGATTACACTACCCAAGATGCAGAATCCTTTACAATTGCACTCTATGAGCACCTCCAAGGATGCATGGATCATGCCATCCCTAGCAAAACCAAGACTCACTCCCCTAAGAGAAGAAAACCAGTCTGGTGGACCCCTGCCATAAAAAGGTTATACAACAGAAGGAAGAAACTAGTTTAGAAAAAAAGCAAATATCAAGAAGGAAAGACATCCCTGAGCAGTATCAGTAAGAAACTAAGGTCCCTAATAAAATCATCCAAGGCTAACTTTGAAAGAAAAATAGCCAAGGATTCGAAAGATAACCACAAAGCCTTCTTTAGCTATGTCAAGAATCTAAGTGGCAACTTGCAGATATGCTCTGAGCTAGTGCAAAATAGCACAAAATATACTGAACCTACTGATATTGCCAACATCCTGGCAGATAGACTCAGTGCAAACTTCACCTCCCTCTCACCTTCAAAAGGGCCCACAACAATACCGGAAAAGTGTAGTGTCCCAGAAATCACAGAAGCACAGGTGAAAACAGCCCTCTCAAAAGCCAAAAACACAGCATCAATGGGGCCAGATGGTGTCCCAGGCTGCGTCTTGCATGAACTACAGAATGAACCAACTACCCACCTAAACACGCTGTTCAACCTCAGCCTCTCCACAGGCTACGTGCCCATAGAATGGTGCACAGCAATGGTTATTCTTCTCTATAAAGGAGGGGCCACAACTGACCCTGGTAACTATTGCCCCATAAGCCTGACTAGCCTGGTCTGCAAGGCTATGGAGTGCATCATCATGGAACTTATTAACAAAGACATTGAGAACTGCCAAACACTTGACGTGACCCAGTTCGGCTTTGTTAAGGGCAGATCATGCCTACTAAACCTGGTTGACTTCTTCGAGACAGTCACCAAGGCCATAGACAAGGGAAAGGTGGCTCACACAGCCTATCTTGATCTGGCCAAGGCGTTCAACACCATTCCTTACTCAGGTATTATAGAAAAACTCACCAGCCTGAACATAAACCCCTACGTCACAAGATGGATTGCCAACTGGTTTACAGACAGAACTCACACGGTAAGAATAGCGGGCTCCAGGTCTGACTCTAAACCAGTCACAAGTGGTGACCCTCAAGGCTCAGTTCTGGGACCCCTACTGTTCAGCATATATTTCTCAGAAGTACAGGCAAACACAGGAGGACTATGGCTAACCAAGTTCACCGATGACTGCAAACTGGGAGCCATAATTGACTCTCCAGCTGACGCGGACATCCTTCAAAAAGGCCTTACTGAGACAGGCACCTGGTGTCAAAGTCATGGCCTCAAGCTAAATGCCAAAAAATGCATAGTCATCCCGTTTGGGAAAAACAAAACACCCACGAATTACCACATAGACGGCAGCCCCCTTAATACAGAAGCGGTAATAAGAGATCTTGGTCCCAGGTAGATAGTAATCTCTCCTTTGACAATCACAATTTCCAAAGTAGTTAGGATATTCTTCTATGTGGCCCATCTAATTGCTAAGGGGTTTGCATTTAGAAATAAAGAGGTTATAGTGCCCCTCTACTCTTCACTCATCAGACCCATCATAGAGTGCAATACCCCATTTGGGATGTACCTCACAAGACACTTCCAACAGCAGGAAAGACCACAAAAGCACCTCACCAAGAGGATTACTGGCCTCAAACATATCTCCTATGCAGCCCGACTGAAAAAACTCTGGCTGTACTCAGTGGCATATCGCTTACTCAGAGGTGATCTCTGCCTTACTTACAAAGCCATGTCCAACTCAGAATTGATGGACATGCTCTACCTAAAGAAATGCAAGTCACTGTGAGCCATGCGCTCTAGTGAGCTAAACCTCACCACAACAATAAATAGAACATGCTTGAGGGATAGATTCATGTCACAGAGACTCCCCATGCTTTGGAACAAAATTCTTAACTACATTAGGCAGAGCCTCTCACTAACATTCTTCAAGAGAAGCCTTGACGAGTGGATGGGGAATGGGTAACAGAAAATACACCCCTGGGATCACTTCATTGGCTCTGTTTGACAGAGGCTCAGTTAATTAATCAATGGGGTGGCAAAAGCTGACACACTCTGGCTAGGCTTATAAATGCCCTCGGGCAGATAGCCTAGTACCTACCTATGAACCTATGAACCTTTGAATTTCCTGAAGTATATGGAGTCTGAATCTCAAATGCCTGTCATTATTTTCAGACTGCAGTCCTCAAAGATTTAGCAATGATTTGCAAATAAACCACAATTTTACAAGTAACAGGCCAAAAATATGAGGTGGACATCTGGATATTATGCGAAAATCTATACAATTGACAGGTATGTGGAAGTGTTATTCACATTCATGTAGAGGTTTCATGGCCAGATGCAGTGGTACACACAGTACAACCTTGTTTAAGTGTGCATAGCTTCATTAATACTGATTACACGCCACTGCCACAGACACTACATACTGTACATGGTAACATTATGTGTAGGCTCTACGTGAACCCTACACAGAGTTTGCTGAGTTCTGGGGAATGAGTTTTTAGTCAGTCATTCATGCTAATCTTTTCTCTACTACTGACCTTTTAGTATCCTTGCTTCATTCTTTCTCATTGTTGCCCACATATGTTTCATGCATCTATTTCTCCGCTCATATATGTTTTTAAAAATAATGAAGCACATATAAGAATTGAAATCTAACAAAAATACTGACATGTGAAAGAAGAATTGGCACTGCTCCTGTATTGTTCACAACTAAGCATGCTTATCCTTAATTAAGGTAAAGTTCTTGGAAGTCTACATCCTCACTTTCATGAAGAGCATAAAAAAGATCTGTTGATTAAGGAATATACTCACAGTGCAGTTGTTACTGATATGACTTGCAAGCAAACTGCATTTTACAAGGTGCGGTTTGATTCTCACAGCCTCTGTTGAAATATTATATGATACAGATAGCCAGGTAACCAAACCAAAGTTCATCGTTATCTCAAATAAAAAGCAGCTATGTTGAATGTGTCTTAAATACTAAGAGCACACAAGTGAGCAAGAAATAAATATACTCAAATGACTGCACTGCTAATTATTATTTCAGTTATCTATCTAGGTCATTAAGACTTTACTGTCAGTGTGTGACTGAATTACTGCAGATGTAGATTAATGAAGTGAAAGTGCTTGTTATCATGTTTCATAGTTTGGTACTAGGCTATCTGCCCTGGGGCATTTATAAGCCTAGCCATAGTGATGTGGCTTTCGCCACCCCATGTAATGGTACAAAAGTGTACAGAATAGATTTATAATATTGTGCCTCTGTCTAGAAGTGACACAGTGAAGACCCCCTTACATAATAGAATTAGTTTACTGTGCCTCTGTCTAGTAGTGACACAGAGATGACCCCTGAGGTAAACCTACGATCTCCCATCCACTCGTCAAGATTTCTCTTGAAGAGAGTCAGTGAGGGGCTCTGCCTAACATGAACTGGGATTCTGTTCCAGAGTATGGGAAGCCTCTGAGTTATGAATCTGTCACTCCAGCATGTCCTATTCATATTTGTGCTGAGGTTCAAATCTTTAGCTTTCGTGGTTCTGATGGATTTGGATTTTTTGAGGTGGAGCATGTCCATCAATTCCTGATTGGACATGGCCTTGTACGTCAGGCACAGATCACCTCTGAGTAGGCGGTATGCTACTGAATAGAGTTGGAGTTTCTTTAGTCTGGCAGCATATGACATATGTTGGAGACCCTTGATCCTCTTGGTGAGGTACTTTTGGGGTCTCTCTAGCTGTTGCAAGTGCCGGGTGAGGTACATACCAAATGGGGCATTGTACTCAATCATGGGCCTGATAAGGGAGGAGTACAGGGGTGCAATGACCTCCTTTGATCTGGATGTGAATCACTTCATGATAAGGTGGGCAAGGTAGAAAGTCTTTCTAACCACTTTGGCAACGTGGGTGTCAAATGAGAGGTCACTATCGACTTGGGTCCCCAGGTCTCTGATTACTTTTTCCGTACTCAGTGGGTTACTGCCTATGTGGTAATTTGTGGGCACTTTGATTTTCCCAAAGGGGATGACTATACATTTTTTGGCATTTAGTTTAAGGCCATGACTCCGGCACCAGTTGTCCGTTTCAGTGAGGCCTTTCTGTAGGATGTGTGTGTCAGCTGGTGTATCGACTATGGCGCCTAGTTTGCAGTCATCTGCGAACTTTGTCAGCCACAACCCTCCCATGTTTGCTTTCACATCTGAGAAATAAATGCTGAACAAGAGGGGTCCCAGGACAGAGCCCTGTGGGACACCACTTGTCACTGGCTTTGAGTCTGACATGGCTCCAGCGATTTTGACTTTATGGGTTCTATCCTTTAGCCAGTTTGCCACCCATCTTGTGACATATGGATTTATATTTAAGCTGTTGAGCTTGTCTATGATGCCAGAGTGGGGTATTGTGTCGAAAGCTTTAGCCTAGTCCAGATAGGCTGTATGGACTGCTTTGCCCTCGTCAATGGCTCTAGTGACTGTTTTGAAAAAGTCAACCAGGTTTAAAAGGCAGGATCTGCCTTTTACAAAGCCGAACTGGGTGGGATCAAGTGTCTGTAATTCCCCAATGTCTCTGTTTATTAGTTCCATAATGATTCTTTCCATAGCTTTGCAGACCAGGCTGGTTAAACTTATGGGGCGGTAGTTTCCAGGGTCAGTAGAGGTGCCTCCTTTGTGGAGTGGGACTACTGTTGCTGTACGCCAGTTTTCAGGTACATATCCTGTAGTAAGGCTAAGGTTAAATAGCATTTTTATGTGCGGGTTTAGCTCCTCTTGGAGTTCACGTAGCACACAACCCGAGATACTGTCAGGTCCCATTGATGCTGTGTTTTTAGCTTTGCTGAGGGTGGTTCTCACCTGGACATCTTGAGATGACAGGGAGGTTACATTCAGCTGGGATAAGTATTTCTTCTTTTGGGGGTGAGGGAGGGGAGAAATTTGCACTGAACCTGTCTGCCAGAATGTTGGCAGTATCTGTGGGTTCAGTGTATTTTTTGTCATTGTGAACTAACTCTGAACATATCTGAGGGTTTCCACCCAGGTTTCTAACATAGCTGAAGAAGGCCTTGTGGTTATCTTTAGTGTCCATAGCGATTTTTCTCTCAAAGTTGGCCTTGGATGTTTTTATGAGAGAACGTAGCTTTCTACTAGTGCTGATCAGAGATGCCTTCTCTTTATGGGATTTTGCTCTGTCATGCAGTAGCTTCCTTCTTTTGTTATACAATTTGTTTATGGCTGGGGTCCACCAGACCGCCTGACCTTGGTGGAGAGGGTCTTGGTTTTATTCGGGATTGCATGATCCATGCATTCTTGGAGATGTCCGTAGAAAGCATTTGTGAAGGATTCTGCATTGTGGGATGTGAGGATACCATCTCAGTTTTAAGAAGTGTAAAGTCGGCTTTTAAGAAGTTTTTCACTGTAGTCTTTTGTGTTGGGGGTGGAGGTGGGATATGTATATCCAGGGTGATTAGTTTGTGGTCAGATCTCACTAGTGAAGGGTATACTTCTGGTGTGGAGCACTTTGTCCCCATGTGTGTGATGATCAGGTCTAGTATATTATCTCCCCTTGTGGGAGAGATGACTAGCTGTTCCATTGCGTTTGAATTTATGAATTCCAGGAACCTTTGGGCTAGGGTGTTTGGGCTAGAATAATGCACCCAGTCTATGTTAGGGTAGTTGATGTCTCCCAATATGATGGTGTTTGGTGAGACATTCATATCCTTCAATGTCTTTTGGAAGGCTGAGTGGGGTTCCTGAGATTGGGAGGGTGGTCTGTAACATGCTACCAGTTGTATAGCAGTTTTGCCTACGGTTAGTTGCACCTGGATGGTCTCTGATGCTTCATGTGTTGCCACTAACCTGGAGGTGTGGGTGTCCTTGATGAATATGGACAATCCCCTCTCCCTTTTTGGTTTGGCCCGAGTTTTGGGGCCGAAAAGCATGATACGAGGTATAGCCTGGTAGCGCTGGGGTGCTCTCAGGAGCCTTGAACCAGGTTTCAGTTACTGCACAGACATCGATGTCCTCCATACTGAGGAGTGCTTTGAGAGCCTGCATCTTGAGATTTAGACTTTTGGCGTTGAGCAGCATTACCCTTAATTTTTTTCCATTTTTGTTTTCTAAGGAGGTGGGTTTGTCTTTTGAGCCTTGCCTAAAAAAGGCACTATGGGGGAGGCAAGAGCCTTAGCCAATATCCGGAAGCCCAGTGGTGACAGATGCAAGCCGTCCCTTGCTAAGCAGCGTGGCTTGTCCAGCATGTCATCCCAAGCAGACAGACATTGGATCCCCCTAGAATGACACCAGTATTTGAGCCAATTATTAAAGCTGGTCATCTTGTCTTTGTATTGTGGCATCATTCTTGGTGAGGGCAAGATGCTGCTCAGGGTCAGGGTCATACCAGCCTGGGCTACATAATCAGAGAGCTCTTCTATGTCTTTTTTCATGTAGTCCAGGGAGGTACGTCTCAGGTCATTCACGCCGGCATGGACAATGACGGAGTCATATTTGTACTTGCTTTGGAGTGACCTGAGTGCATGTGTTATGTGGCGGATCCTAGCCCCCGATAAGCAGCTCACCGTTACCCTCTCCTTGTTCAGCCTGGTAAGCGGAACGTCAGTGTGTCTGACTATAGAGTCACCTATTACTAGTGTATCAGGCATGGTGTTTGGCCTTAAGGGCTGTGGTTGTTTGACACACTGATTTATTGAAGTATGTGATGCATGTGTTATGTTTTGAGGTGGTGGATTTTTGGGTGAAATGAAACAGCATCCCATAATGTAAACTTTTCACTTCACATGATAAGCACTGGAATATCATTACACAGGAAGGGT
The DNA here is from genome assembly GCF_019279795.1 of Protopterus annectens. Taxonomy (NCBI): domain Eukaryota; kingdom Metazoa; phylum Chordata; order Ceratodontiformes; family Protopteridae; genus Protopterus; species Protopterus annectens. The sequence continues at coordinate 377,397,277 of NC_056736.1, forward strand.
TCTCTGTGAATATTATCCTGTCTAAACATTACATTACATTATCCTCAGTATTTAATGCATGGAATCAAGTAAAAATGCATGAAACTGAAAAACTGTCATCAACTGGAAAAGTGGCATTCATTTAAACATGTTATTACCTTGTCAAAGTCAAAGTAAACTTTGTTGACATTCAGAAATCACGGAAGTACAAAAAATGAACAAAATTCCATGTCTCCGGACTCAATGTGCAGACAACATATAGACTACTTTCACAGACATTTACACATATAACTCCTAGCTATTACATCACAGACATGCAGTTAGACAGACTAATATTGCACATAATTAGAAACACATTAACACTTTTTGAAGTGAATACTTACTTGCATGAGACTTTAGTATTGCACAGGTACTTGGTTAAGACTTTGCATTGATCCTTGCACAGAAACAGACATTTCAGTATTGCACTATGGACCTTAGAGTATTGTACTATGGTTAATTTATGAATTTGCGACATGTATTGCACTGAAAGAAAATATATTTTACTGCATTGCTGCTGCCCTAGATGGCCTATAAGTTATAGTCATAGTGAATATTGTACTAAGTATTAGATAAGACTGGTAACCAGGTTAATGCACAATTTGAGACAGTTTCTACTGACCCAGGTGGAGATCATGGATTGTAGTGGTTACTATACTAGATTTCAACAGCCTGATGACATTAGGGAAGAAGCTGTTCCTGAATCTTGTAGTTCTGCAACATATGCTTCGGAAGCACTTTCCAGATGATAGATGCAAGAACAGACTGTAAGCAGTGTGAGTGCAGTCTTTAATTATCCCTCTGGCCCTGCTGAGACATCTGGATAAGAACAAGTCATGGATAGGTGGTAAGGTGGTATTAATGATCCTCTCGGCTGTCTTCAACACTGTCTGGAGATATTTGTGCTCAGAGATAGAGTAGCTTCCATACCATACTACAAGATTGTTTGTCAGGATGCTTTCTATAGTATCTCTGTAGAAGGTAGTGAGAACTGTGGATGGGAGATTTGCGGTCCTCAGCCTTCTTAAAAAGTGCACCCTCTGGTGCACTTTCTTGACTATGGCATTTGTATTTGTGTTCCAAGACAAGTCCTCATCGATGTGCACTCCCAGAAACTTTGTGCTTCTCAGACTTTCTACTGTTTCCCCACTGATGGTGAGGGGAGAATGTTCCTTGAGATTTTTCCTGTAGTCCACAATTACCTCTTTTGTCTTGTTCACATTTAGTGCTAAGTTGTTATTTCCACACCAGGTAATCAGTTGTTCCACCTCATCTGTATACGCTGTTTCATCTTCCTTACTGATGAGGCCCACCACCGTTGTGTCATTACCAAACATGAAGATGTAATTTGCATTGAACCTATCTGTACAATCATGTGTTAACAGGGTGAACAGCAACAGACTTAGTACACATCCTTATGGATCTCAGGTGTTAAGAGTGATGCTATGTGAGGAGTTATTTCCTGCGCACACTTTTTGAGGCCTGTCTGTGAGAAAGTCAAGAATCCAGTTACAAAGTGGAGTGTTGACGTCTAGTTGGAGTAGCTTCATTACCAGATGAAGAGGGATGACCATGTTAAAAGCAAAGCTGAAGTCAATGAAGAGTACCCTCGCATAGGTGTTTTTATTCTCCAGGTGTTCCAGAGATAGATGGCATGCTAGAGAGGTTTGCTCGGTAAGCAAACTGCAGAGGGTCAAGATCAGTAGGCAGCCCAGATGTTATGGCGTCCTTCTCCAGCCTTTCAAAACACTTCATCACTGTGGAGGTGAGGGCCACAGGGTTGTAGCCATTTAGGCAAGATGGTGGAGACTTTTTGGGTAATGGAATGATTTTTGTATCCTTGAAGCATTTTGGAACTATTTGCTGACTCAGAGAGTTATTGAAGATATCCATGAGAACATTTGTTAGTTGCACTGTGCAGTCCCTGAGCACATGCCCTAGTATGTTGTCAGGCCCAGCTGCTTTTCTTGGGTTAATTCTGTGCAGTGCCCTCTGGACATCAGCTGGGTTGAGGGTGGGCATCTTCTCATTATGTCTGACAGGCATTTTCTATGCTGTTGTTCTGTTCCCTTCCTCAAATCTGCTGAAGTAGACAATCAGCTTATTTAGGAATTCCTTGTTGTCCTCACATTGCAAAGATAGGGGTCTGTAGTCAGTTATGGATCGGATACCCTGCCATAGGCCTGGGGTCTTTTTGGTCAGAGAAGTAGCTCTGGATCATTCTCCCATAGCTGTATTTTGCTTTCCTCACTCCCTTGTTCAGATTTGCTTCGGCTGTTCTGAGGGCTACCCTGTCTCCACACCTGAAGGCTGCATTCCTTGCTTTCAGTAGTTTGTACACCTCTCTCATCAACCAGGGTTTCTGGTTGGCTTGTGTGATGATGGTGTTGGTGACTGTCACATCATCCACACATTTTGAGATGTAGCACATCACTGCCTCGGTGTACTCTTCCAGGTTGATACACTAGTTTTCAGTAGCCGCCTCCTTGAATATGCTCTAGTCTGTGCTCTTGAAACAGTCCTGGAGTGCTGAGACTGCACCCTCTAGCCATACCCTTACTTGTTTAACTGTTGGTCTCCCTCTAGTTAGCAATGGTTTATATGCTGGTAGTAACAATATGGAGAGGTGGTCAGAGTTTCCCAGGTGTGGGTGAGGCACTGCCTTAAATGCCAGCTTAACATTGCTTCGTATACCTTGTCCAGTGTGTTCTCACCCCTTGTTGCAAAGTCCACATATTGGAAATAGTGAGGCAGAACTATGTTTAAGTTGGCCTGATTAAAGTCACCTGCCACTATATGAACTCTGTCTGGATTCTTGTTTTGCAGTTCATTTCTAGCCTGGTATAATGTGCTCATTGCCTCATTTGGATTAGCACTGGGAGGACTGTCGACAGCTGTAATACAGATGCTGTTAAATTCCCTGGGTAAATAAAAGGGTCTGCATTTCAGTAACAAAAACTCTAGATTATCTGAGCAGTGTGAGGATACTATCTTATAACTGGTACACCAGTTGTTATTGATGTATATGCAGACCCCTCCTCCTCTGGACTTACCACAGAGAGAATATATTCTGTCTGCTCCAAAAAAACAATAGCCCCTCCACGCGGACTGCACTGTCATTAGTGTTAGAGTTTGGCCAAGTTTCAGTAACAATAAGCACACAGCATCTCCTCACCTTGTTCTAAGTAGATAATTCCAGCCGTATATAGTCCATGTTGCTTTCCAATGATCGAACATTTGCCAGCAGAATGGATGGGAGTTCCAGCCTGTAGGGATTTGCTTTTAACCTTGCAGGGATTCCAGCCCTAGATCCTCTTTTGCATGTTCTTTCACATCTCTTGCATTTCCTTCTCTTACCATGATCTAGTAATGTTAATGCTCTACATACCAGACATTTTGTTCCATGTTTGAGTAAGATTCCCAGCTCTTGTAACTCGAGAAGTGCTGTAAGCCTCACAGGCCTCACAGACAGCAGCTCATCAAACCTGTTACACAACAAGCCTGAGGATCAAATTTCCAGAATAGTCTCTCTACTATAAATTAGCTTACTGTAGGAATCTTCCCTGATTTAGTTTTGCTGAGATTGGCTAAGGTATGAAGGCATATCTGAAGTGTCCCTCTAGCACCAGTCCCTTTAACTGTATTTAAATGTCTGGGCCCAAATATTATGAGAACCTGTCTTAAAATAACTTGTCTCTGTTAGTATGCATTTAAAATCTGAAAAAGAAACAGAGAAAATGACTAAACAGAGTATATTGTTTTAGTGTGGTCCAAAGACACTCATCAATAACTAAAACTTCTAGGCTGAAGTTGGCCACTATGATGCAAGCAGCAGAACTGATTAAAGTAATGAGGCAGACCTGATGAGTGTCATTAGCTGAGAAAACTGCTAAAAGCTCCTAGGCTTTCACGTAGCTTTCAGTGTAAGACATGCCTGCTTCTGTTACTGTGAATTCTGAGGCAGCATTGAAGTGCTATAATCCCACATCTGATGAGCGGGTCAAAGGTTAAAGGTCACACTAAGTGTTCATATAATGTTGGACAATTCAGGAAGTGTGCTAAACTACCAACTATAAATGGAATATTTCCTCATTTATTGAAGAGACACTATTATTCATGTAATACTGTATTTGAAGCTCCACAAAACACTGAAGAAAGTTATTTAAATTCTAGGCTAAACTCTATAGAAAACCATTTTACTGCACCTAAAATTATGCATACTCTGTTTCTGACATGTGTTTATTTCTACCTCAAAAGATATTGTTTACCTGAACAGCATGAATGATAATGATAAAATTACTACTGACTTCATAAGTGAAGACTGTTCCTTCAGAAGATACATTTATAAGTGAAGACTTTTCCTTCAGAAGATGCATTTTGTCTTTGCCTATCTTTTATAATAGCATGCTAGATGAATAGTATGTTTTTTTAAGATATGCC